>NC_026159.1:6084957-6090790 GCF_000512975.1 Sesamum indicum | reverse complement strand
CACATTAAAAGTTGGGTTAATAAGGATATTAAGATTAGTTAATGATAACGGTGTACCTGTTGAAGTCGGGTCCTAAACAAAGATAGTAATCATCCGAGGTTCTCTAGTGGGTAGAGAGACCATCCTCCTAGAGGAGGTATCCAATGAGGTGTTAGTTTTGATGTTGATAGCTTCCATCGTTCCTACATCTTATTTTTGTATTCCCACAAAGGGGCTAAATAATGCAAGCAAAGATGGTGCTCAGATCTAGTTGGAAAAGTAATGAAATAAAATGCTAGAGTATGAATGAGTAAAATTGAGAGTATTATTCCTCATTTTTTGTATATAAGGGAGATATTGACATCGAAGTTCAACGTGTAAAACTCCAAGTACGAAATTAAAGTGTTCCATTCAGCTAAGTTGTAGTATAAAAGTAAACTTGTAATATCAAGGTAAAATGTGTCTTCACCTGCTAGGGCGTCTCTCAATTTATTGGCAACCTTCAATCGGTTGGATAAAATCGAATTCTCAAACGATTTAGTGGATATTATGCAAAATGGTTAGATAAAGCTGAAACCCCCACAGATTTGGTGGAGGGTCACCTCCCATGGTCGGAGGATCCCTTGGATTCAATAGAGGTCAATCTCCTAGCGATTGGGAACTTGTGATTCTTGGGGGCGATTGGAGTCATTGATGTTGAGAAGATGCTTTCTCGAATTTACAGCGAAGTGGTTAAGGAGACAGTTTCCCTCTATCGGAATCCTAGCTTTTAGGATTCAGGGTTACTTCAAACTGAAAGCGTCATGTGTCCTTATGAAAGTGATAAGTCCTTATCTAATTTTATATGGTGTGCCCTTAGAGTTCCTACGTGGGTCCACCTAGACCACATGTTAACACCACGTGACATGGACTTTAACTTTGGTTGGGGGATCCAAGTCCATAAGTTTTCTTGTGGGTCAATGAGGTCTTCTTTAATCTTGACCTTCTTGGATTTAGGCTAATTGAGTTTTTTTTTTTGACAAAATGCATAAAACCCCCTTGTGTTTTAAAAAGTCTGCAAAAACAACCCTCTTGTTATGAGAATAGGCTAAAAACCCCCTCATGTTTTGTTTTAGTCAGCAAAACACCCCCATTCTGTTAGAAACTAATGGGAGGTGAAGAAGACGCGCATCTGCTGCGTTTGGTAGTGTTTTTCTGCGATTTAAGTTGATATTTAATGACTTTTTGGACCAAAATACCCTTTTATGAGTCTACATAATATGCAAAGGGATTTTTTGCTTGTTTTGTGTCTTCTTTTGCCATTTCTCACCCTAAAAAAAAAAAGTGTTAAATTTTGCCATATTAAATTTAAGTTTAAATTCAAAGAATTTTATATTTGTTATTTGTTAAATCCAAAATTATTTTAATTAATTAAAATATATGTTCAATTACAGTAATTATCGTTGTAATGTATTCTTAATTAGTTAAAATAATTAATTATTGTAATTATTTAAAATATTCTTAATTAACTAAAATATATTTTAATTAATATAATTAAAATTAATTAAAAAAAAAAAAGAAGAAGAAGTCAGACGGCGAAGCATTCCCGGTGCTAGATCGAAAAACTGAAATGCATATATAGAGTTGACGAAAATCATTCGCAAGAAGGAGACGAAGTGATTGGTGGTGGTCCACGACCGTGGGTCGCTCCGGTGACGGCGAATCGACGGCGAAAAGCTTCGGTGGTCGTGGTGGTAGCCCATCGTCTATGATTGATGAAATCCCAAATTGTTTGAGGGAAAATGTTCGCCTCATCAAGAGGATTCGAATGATATGTGTGGCGCCCGGTGACTCGCCATGAAGACGCTGGAATTTTAGAGAGAAGATGGCGGTGAAATATTGGGCGTACCTATGGATTTCAAGGGTGTCGTGGTGACGCGTCTGGAGGAATTTCATGACACGAACACTATGGCTGGACCGGTCGTACGACGGCGAGTCGAACGGTGGTAGTCGTGACGGCAGACGCGCCGGCGTTCGGTAATAATGATAATATATTTTTTTTAATTTTAAATTAATTTTTTTAAAATTTAACGGTTGAGATATTAATTGATTAGATCTAACGATCAGTATTTGATCAAAGAAGATCCAACGGTCATTAAAATAAGAAATAATATATATTAAGTAAGGGTATAACGGTCATTTTCTAAAAAATTAACGCCGTTTGTTAGATTTAACGGAGAGGGGGCGATTGAGCTGAATTTTACAAAATACAGGTGGGCTTTTAGCTTATTCTCATAACAAGAGGGTTGTTTTTGCAGACTTTTTAAAACACAGGGGGGTTTTATGCATTTTGTCCTTTTTTTTTTGGCCATTTTATTTCATGGGGATATCTCCTATCGGATTCCCTAAGGTCTCTACTCGGCCTGGACTTCATGTGGGCACTCTGGCCCTTACCTGAGTTGGGTTTCCTAGGAGGACACCTTGGGTCTTGCTATTATTTGAGCTCTTTTGATCTCTTTCTTTCTTTTAGACTACTTGGCATCTTTGGCCATCCCATTTTTATGTGTATCAATAGAATAATAATGAGCTCTCTTGAGGTTTAACATAGTTAAAAAATATTTTCTCATTGTTTGAAAAATTACTAATACCATTTTATCTCGTTTAACAACTTGTCCATTCAATTAGTCTCGTAGGGTTTTCATCTATTTTTTTGTGGTGACCGACCAAATGCCTTTTTAGACCATGAAATAACAATTACTTACTTTTTGAAGTTAATTTCTAAAGGAATTTTTTGAACTAGAAGGTCAAGAAGAAAATTTCACCTCATCAACTTTTTTATTTTTTTTTATAAATTTTAAACAATTTTATTTTTTATTAAAAAAACAACAAAAACAAAGTGGACATTTTAAGGCAAGGATGTGGTATTTTTAATTATGTCGAATTTCAAATTGTAATTTACACTTATTTATAATTTGCTGGTGGTGAAAGGATATATCAATATTGTCAATATCTTGATCTAATCATATAACTATTATACCACTTAGAGAAAAAAAAAATTAACTATTTTCAAAATTAAAAAATAGAGAAAGATAGGAGGGCTGTTTCAGAAAAAAAGAGGACGGCAATAGGGTAGGTTTGGTCAAACTTGAGACCAAGAATCACCCCATAGCAGAACTAGAAACCCTACACCAGCGTATCTCTAACCCCAACCCACCTTGACCCGCTTTTTACTAGGGTATTTTAAAAAAAAAAAATAGAACATTAGACCTATTAATATATATACCCAACAAGTTATTATGTTAAACATAATTTATTTTGCAATACATGTATTGAATAAAAAACTCAAAATTCTAATAAATTATATTGTATTTTACATATATATATATATATATGTGTGTGTGTGTGTGTGTATTATTCAGGACAAATTGATGGAGGTTCGAGCCAAAACCCAAGACCTACACTGAACTTGCCCCAATTCAAAAATTAAATCTCAAACCCAACCCTAAATCCTTTTTTATTGAAGTAGATAGCAGGAAGCAGAGTTCAAAATCATTTTCTCAAAAACTTAATAAAGCCACTGATGTTCTAAAAACTACTGGATTTATAATGTTAGAATAGTGCTTTTCTCATACCTAATTATCCACACCTCCACAGTCATCATTGTTTCAAATGAAGATTTATTCACAAATATGAAATCGAGATGGAAAAGGGATCCAACCTAAAAATAATGTTATCTATCCAGGTTCAATCAACAGAGAATGGAGAAAAAGCACACCAATTACTGGTTTCAAATAGATACTATGGTTGGATGCACAATACAAATTACAGCCTAGAAGGTTATACTTATATGAGTTTCGAAATTCACATTTCAGGGTCAAAGAAGTTGCCACTCGTCGTCCTGTGTGAAATTCTCTGATCCACTGGTGGGCAGCTTGTCTACGGGTTCAAAATCTTGGGTGCAGATGGCATCATCTTTTGCTGTGCTGCGGTAACTGGCAGGGTTTGGGTTACTACGGGACTCAGCGATTGTAAATAGTGGAGCACCATTTGATTGGTCGATCAACTCTGATGCACGTGAACAAAAATCATCGAAATCACCTGACACAAAATTGATGAATGAGATTCCAAGGTTGAAAATATTGATGAGGAGAAATAAAATGAAAAGAATGAAATAGAAAGTAAGCATACTCTTGTTCCTGCAATAAAATCCGATCGCCAAGGATGAATCAATCGATTCCAGAGGCATATGTCTCACAACACTGCAGGTCAAGTCCCAAGATGTTGTATTATGTAAGTGTTTTAGTACTAGAGAATTAACATCAACCAGAATTTTAGGAAGGAAAAATTTAGTTTATGGGATTAACTTACTTGCAGTGGTAGGACGATGTATCGGCATCTAAATCATCCATTTTAACTTGAGCTACCTGCAGTTGAACAAACAATGAGGGTGCATACTGCAGGAGGAATCATCACGAGATCTTCAACAAGCACAAAAAGAAAATAACAAGTGGACAGACGAGCAATAACTAACTAAAGCTCATGACTGTGAATGCGACGAAAAGATAAAAACACAACTAGAAGTTCCGGTACAATATGAAAACAAAAGGCTATGACTTATGAGCATGACAAAATATTGTGAGAGATCATTGAGATCATGCTCAAAGCATAGCAATGTTTAATTGTGACTTTACAGGGCAAGAGTTACCATATCTAGTCAGACTTCATAAGTACAATAGGATATGGGCATAGCTTGATAAACAACCTGACTTCGGATGTATTGACTAAAATCAATTAGGTATTTTTGGGAACAAAAAGTTTCTAGTATCTTGGTCATCTAATTTTGTCTAACCCGTAGCATGGCATCACTCCATAAGATTGTCATCCAAGGTAATTGGTATCAAGAAAAAGCACAATAATAGTGCTAAACACAGGGTTGTCAACATTGTCCAATCTTCTTGTAATAGGTCTCCTCCCTTCTCTAAATTCAGTCTACAAGATACTTCAGTCTTAGTCAAACCGAATTAGGTCCATCATTCACAGCCTTTTAGAACCCACCAATCAATTCCTTGATCCACATGCTCCCATAAAGCTACAAAGTTCAATTGTCTCATCACGTTATCAGGTAGGGGAACATACTTTAAATAGCCATCATACTAAGAATGGCTTATCTAATCAAACTCCAAGAAATAATGAAGATATGGTGACCAAGAAGGCAATGACGAAATAAATTCCGTAGACAATCACTCAACAAACTCGTGAAGATTCAATAATATAATGAGTCTAAAGCATCAAGCCAAAGACATGTACTTGAAACTTTAGACCACTCAAAAATAATCAAATGTGGGATATACCAAATATGTGGTGATGAAATCAAACATGAGATACACCAGATATGTGGTGTTTTCAGTGACTATTAAAGGAAGCATGGCAATAATGTAAATAATCTGCACTACTGCACTGTTAATATTATCCTTCGTGTACCTAATCAGTTTATCAGGAAAATATGATCCTAACACCAACCAATAGGGAGAAAAACCAGCAAATAACTGAAAGCTCGGGCATAGCACCTGACACTTCACAACCAAGGAATAAACAGAAATAGAAGCTATGGTCACATTCCCAGTCCCCTAAAGTTATTGAGCCAACACTATTTGAACAGTCATGATCTCCACAGCATCTTATATTTACAGAAACATGTTGCAGACTTGGGATCAGTGTGATAAAGGTAACATAATGTACAACGATTATATGCTAGTGAATTCTTAGAAAACAGCAAAAGTGAGTGCTTCCAGAATAATTTGGAATCGGCCATGATGTACTTGATCAAACGAGCAACGGAAAAGTTGGACCCTTTGATCTTAAGAAATATGACATT
>NC_026159.1:6073535-6084947 GCF_000512975.1 Sesamum indicum | reverse complement strand
AAGGCCTTTTCATCTTGCACTCCAACTATGTATGTTGAAGCACCTGGTTTTCCACCCAAAAGACCTAGGCTTTGTGGAAATGTGAATGTAGCACTAAGAAGTGGAAGATACCTGTTGCAAACATCAGACGAGCATACACATTAAGGACAACTGTGATCATTTTTGTGTCTGTACTTTGGGAATTAAAGTGCATGTGGAAATAAATATTCCGGAATCCAGGGAATCTAATATAATAAATATGATAAACATCAGTGATTGGTACAACTCCTTTGCTAGGAACTATGATGCAGTTGCAGGAAATTCAAGAAACCTTGAGAACATCTCTCTCCATATCTTAAATTACAAGTAGTGAATCACTATTCATTCATGTATTTATTTTTTAGTGAGTTTCCTGAATTAGAGCCATAGGGCGCATTGCTTCTGGAATTTTTTTATCCAGAATTCCAACTCAGCAAATGTTTTTTCCTTGAAGTGTTTGTTTGTAAGTTTATGGAAAAAATCTCCCAATTTATAGAAAAACTCCCTCCAAAAGTCTTTTGCATTTTCTCCTATCCCATAAACTGACGGCACATCAAATCAAACTGTAATCATTACATTTTTATCTCTCATCCTACACATTTTTACACATCACATTAACTATAATCATTATACCTTTACCTTACATCCAAAAACATTTCCAAAACAATTCTCATTTCTCCGAAGTATTTTTATCTCACCTTTATCTTAGAGATAGACTATCTCAGAAATGAGATGCAAACAATTACTACCATAGGCATGCTAGTCTTACTTCAGTTCTTCATCAATTAACTAACAATACTTGCTGCGGAAATTTACTACCTGCATGTCAAGCTAAGATTCATCCCAACAAGTATTTGTTTAACATCTATACAACATGGGCAAACAATTAATCATATCTTTCCTATGCCCCCTACACACTCACACACCGTCACACCCTCCCCCCAACCATAGCACTCCAGGAGATAAGTTAAAGAACAAATAGGAATGTGGAACAGTATTGCTACCACATTATTCTTAGCAACTTGCTGAAGCAGCCACGCAGTTATCATTAATATATGTACTTTATAACCATTTTTCATGCAACTATTTTTTTTTGTGTCATTCAAAGTATCTTTCAGATGAACAAATAGGTTTAATCCAGTAGTTAGTTATATGCCCAACCATTCTTCCTAATTTGAGGTTTTATTACTAGTGGCCAATTAGTATAAAGCAATACAAGATGCATTCACCAGAATGAATGTCTTGGCTGGATTTTTGTTTGTATGTGAAAATTTTAATGTTAAGAATAATGCAGTAAAAGATTGCGGCAACAAACTGATAAAGGATTCAAAGCGACATCAATAAGTGTCAACCTCATGAAACCTACTTCCTTCTTTTTTTAAATAATTCAATTAATGCATCAAATACTATAGGAAAGGATTACAAGGGTCAGCCTAACAAGTTTGGTCGGAAGTTAGACAAAATAGCATTAGCATGATGTTCATGCAACCTATGTCTGCTTTGGCACATGTTCAGTTAATATGTTCTTTGTTAGCGTTGGATGGACATAGTAATAGTGATCTTTGATACTAGACCTGGTTAGATTAGATGGCAGTTATTTTAGAACTGTGGATTAGTTTGTTTGCTATTAGTTTACTGCATCTGCATGAAGTATTGAAATCCTAATTCCAATCAGCTATACTATTTCTGGATATCTATTATCTATTGGGTGTAGATGCTACGAGATGACCCAATTTTGACAAATGCCGTTTTTTCTGAGTGCAATGGAGTAGAGGCTGTTGTATAGGCCCATCACATATACATACACATATATATGGCAGGGATTCGTGAGTAGCTGTTTGAGGAGGGGCCAAAATTTTGGTGGGCAGGGGTTTGTTTGTGGGTGTTTGGCAGATTGGATTTTCTATACGAAATCCCTATTTATCTTTTATATTGTTTAACATACACACCATGTGTAACATAGAATATTGCCCTAGTGGTCACTGCATGAAAAATCAGTCTTATTGTCTACATATTTTTCCATCTTTCATAACAAGATGTGAAAGTGCTGAATGGAATAATTTGGCTGGCTTATTAAATAGAATACAATATGAATTTCCTACTTTCACTCTAGGACGGTTAATTTTCTATGGATCACCTATATTTCATCTTAGCTAGGACTTGTACTTGTGCTGAGCAATTACAAGGTTGATACAGCGGAAAAGCTTAATATCGCACTCATCACATTATGGAGCCTCCATCTAAGTAGATCAAATGCCCTATATATACACAACTACCACCAGTTGGCATATAAAGATTTAACAGGCTGCAGCAAATAAACTGCAATAAGAAGTCATCTACTAGCATCTTCAAAAATGATCTTGCAAACGACACAACGATAGCACACATCTACTTGTCGGATAAGTCTAATCTCAAGTTTGAGACTGGAAAAAAGAAAGTACTTAGACCAAATTATTTTTACCTATTCCATGATGGATGATCATTCTATCTCCCATATATGTAGAATATACTCCTTTAATAAGAAAACATAATCCATTAAGTTTCAGTAGTCTCAATTTTTCCTTATATAGCTCCAAAACAACTCAAATATCCACATATCAAGCAGGCAACATGTAGCAGCTCATCCCTTAACCACAAAGAAGACGCATGATGATTGGCAACTTGGCTGATTCCAACAAAAAAAGAGGAAGTTTGACTTTGATGAATAAGTTCTGCAATAACACCGTACCTTGGGTTGATTTTCTCCAGTCCTAGAACCAAAGGAACCATCAATAAAATAGGAGCCCAGTCACATTGGCCTCCACTGCACTTAGAACAGAGTCTGGCTATATCCTCAATACAAAGAACAGGAGCTCCACCTCTTTCCCCATCGTCATCACCAGAAACCACATATACAGCTATCATTGAGGACAAGATTCCATTACCAATCTCCTCCCTTTTATTACGCACCAAACTTTCCCAGGTGCGGCACATGGCATATGGACCTACCCATGAACCTGGAGCAAGGCCATAAGTGCCTCCAGCTTGGAGAAGATTGTGTATAGAGCAGGGTGAGTCTTCGTCATCCCCAAAAAGATGCAAGATCTCTAAGTAACTTGGGTCTAGTTGCTGCATAATTAGAAAAAAAAACAATATGAACATAGTAGATACTGCCAAAATAAGTATTCAAAATCACAATGCATGACGATCAAGTTCTGCATTAATTTTCTATACCTTGTCAGGAGATTTCCTCCAAGATCTTCCCAATTTATGAAACAGAAATGCCTGTTGCATAGAGGAAAGAAATCAGTACATCTCATTGAATGGCATCTGTCCAAAAGCCAAGATATATATAAAATTAAAAAAAAAAAGGAGCATGTGTTTTGCCTGAGCAACAAGCATCTGGCTGCTGCGTAGCATGCAACCCCAATAAACATCACTGGTGTACTTTGTATCTCCAATAGGCGAAAACCCTGTGAAAGCGACAAAGCATCATAATCTAGATTACCCTCATCCTCATTCCCGAGGGACATTTGTCACCACACATATGTAAATGGAATACCTTTTCGGTATGTGAACAAAAGCCGTGATGAGAAATCCTCAACGAATGCGGCAAAACCCTCACTTTGCATGGGATCTAAGGAATTTGCATCATCGCCTTCCTGAGCAACCCGATAGCAAATACCCAAAAGCCAAATATCGCTCTTCGAAACAGAAACTCCAGTTCTATTAAACCCTAATATTCTCCTCATTGTTCCACCGTTCATCATCACTCTCCTCACTGCTGCTCTCCACCCCTCATAATAGTTTTTCCCACTTGCCAACTTTTTCTTAGCACTTCTATTATTGCTGCAATTCCTGGTATCACTTTTTTCACAATTCTTATTCAAGTTCTCAAATATTGATAAACCCGGTGACCTGATTCCCCACCAAATTACAGACTTTTGATTCTTGCTACTGCTAACACTTGGTCCTGCCTCAGATGAGACAGAACCCAGACACTTTTCCTGGTTATAACTACAAGTTGAATCTTTCTTGCAGGAACTATAAATGGGATCACTGCTCCTCCCCAGAAAACCCTTCATCCACTAATCATAAAAGCCTGTGACTGAATAAGCGGTGCCCCCACATGAAAAACAGCCTCAAAAACATTAACTTCCCTGGGGCAAACAAAAACGAAAACTTTAACTAAAAACAGAAGAAAATTGCCGACATTATTAAGAATCAAAAGCAATTCAATCACTAGGCTTTGTTTATCGTCCGATTGCACGAAAATCGATACTGATATTCGCAGAATTACAGATGGAACGAACATAAATCCAGAGAGGGTGAATTAGCTCACAAGAGATGCTGACGCCGTCGAAAATGCAGAGTGAACCAGAGAGTCCGGTGGATTGGGGGAATGTAGCTAGATGGAGGAATTCTGTTGTGCAATAATAGCTGGGGGTTGCGTATAATTGGCACGTTTTACACTTCATTTGTCTCAACTTTGGGGACTATTTAGGGATTTGACTTTTTTTATCAACCCTCTAATTTACTTACTTATTTTTTCTATTTATTTTTTTCAAAAAATACATTTTAATAATTTTGGACAATTTGTTTAAAATGGTAAATTTGAATGTATGTTTGCAATTAAGCACTTTTTTTAATTAAACTTATTAATTTATTTATTCAATATTTAATATATAAAATAATTTATCGAATCATATCCATCAAATAATAATAAAAATCATAAAAAAACAATAACAATTATCGACAGCTTAATATTCTATATATAAAAAAGAATATATAAATAAGTAGGATGCTGCCACATTTGCTGCAAAACCCTGATTGTAAGTCTAATTAAAGCGATGGTCGATGCGAATCTTAATAGTCGTAGCAAATTTTCAGCATTGAAGAGGAAAAACATTCTATATGAATAACACTCGAGGTGCGCAGTAGATTAGATCGGACGAAAATTGAATTGTTATCAAATAGTGGCAGGTTGATTCAACCCAAACTTGATTGGGATGGGGCAAATCTTGAGTAATGATAACAACGATCGACTCGACCCAAGACCAAGCTTGGTCCAACTATCGACCAACCCATCAGTTGGAAAGACCTAACATGGGCCCATTTCAACCTTCAAGGCCCCGACTACCAAGAATAATACTAGGTAGGTCTTCAGACGGCCCGGTCCACTGCATGCTTTCGAGTAACCTTTTTTATGATTAGTTAATCTTAATATTGGTTAAAACTCGACACACAGTGTATTTAACGCGTGCTTTGCGGAAGTGTATAAACTAAAAGTCTAAGAAAAAATTTATTCCCAAATATTCTAAGGCAAACACAAATGTAGTGTAATTCAAAATGAAAAATAATTGCTTACAATTTATGCTATTTGAAGAAATGATTGAAAAACATATGTAGAATTTAAACATTAGAACAACAAGAGTCCTTGAAGGTTCAAACATAATAATGTTCTATTTTGGGACATAACATAGAGTTATATTATGTGGGCTTATGACTTCATTTTTAATATTGTGGGTTCACTGATTTCAAGTTAAGAATTTTAAATTTTTAATATATTTGATAAATTTTAAATATTTAAAATTATTTTTCAAAATTTCTCTATCAAATCCAAGCCGTTCATCCAACATAGCTCCTTTCAAGAACAATTTTTGCTATAGCAACCCATAAAAATTAACATACACATTTAGCCTTCCTTGCAAAGCCAAAAAGAACAAGAACAAGAAAAAGTCGTGCCTTCTTTACATTAACAAGGCTACTAAACATTGCACAGAAACAACAAACAGTTAACAAACACAAACATTACTCATCAACACCAACCACCAATCTCATGTACAACTTATAGTCGCTCAGTAGCTAGTCTTGAATGGCCTGTAAACCTTGAGATCGAGCACCACGCCCGCAACAGAGCCAGCAGCTGCAGCAATCGAAATCGCCAAACATGCAAAGCTCAGCATCTGCAGGCAAATCCATCTTGTGCTCCACCTAGCTATCCTCTTCTGTGCAATGTACATCTCTACAGGGAAGTACACCGTCAAAGGCCAGAACCCGAATGCTCCAAGAATTCCCACAATGTCGTTGAAGAACGGTAGCAGCATCGATATGACGGTCGTCAGCACCACAAACACACTCCTCCACACTAGACGGAACATGTTGAGGTTATACGGCTGCTGCAGGCAGGGAATGCGGATGCTGATCTCTTTGGTGATGAATCCACTGTCTGGCCACCTTGCAGCTGCGTGTTTCTCAACGAATGCGAAGAGTGGCTGGCAGTAGACTTGGTATGCCCCGACTAAATGGATAACGATGGCTGCGTTAGCAATGTCAAGAAGCCAGAACGGGTTGTAGAAGCCGAATCCGGTTAGGAGGTTGCCCGGTGCAAGATCCCCGAATGCTGCATACCCCATACAGCCACAGAGCATGTAGAAAGCGGTAGTCACTATTGTGCTTATCATGGTGGCTTTCTTCATTGTTTTCGCCTCTGACGGTGGGGATTTGATGGTGTCCTGTTTGTAGACACAATGTAAGTGTTGTCCTAAAGTTTTTTGTACGATCCTCAAGAACATTTGAGGGAATATACACGTGTTCATGTACCTGAATCTCGATAAGGATGATGGAGAACGAGTACGCAAAAGCTATGTCCCCAAGAGCTTGGAAACTCCTCCATATTTTTTGAGTTTCAGTCACTGTTCCAATGCTGATTCCTGTGAGACTGCCCTTGAAGGTCCCAGTAGCTGGTGATCATAACATAGTAAAAGCATGTTAATTCAGTGGCTTTTATTCATGAAACTGCAAGAATCATTACATTTCAATGTGAAAGAATTTGAAGTATACTATGTCAGACCTGCTACTTTAGCGATGCCAAGGCCTAAGCCGATAGACGAGTAAGTGAAGGACATGACAGCAGCAACAATAGACAGCCACCATATCTGATCAAAGTCAGGAATCTGAGAAAACAGGATCTGTGTAATTCCAAAGGCTATCATGTATGGATTGCTCGACATATGACACGGATCTTTCTCTCCACTCGCGTGGAAACAGTTCGATCTTTTGATAGCCCTGTTCAATTTTTTCGCCACAATCATCATCCGCGCAAAGATCTCCGATCAAAAACATTGAAAACATGAAGTTTTATAGAAGTGAAAAAACACACACACTTACATCATGCTTATAGATGCTGCAATGGTGTAACCGATGGCCACTCCGAAAAGATTCAGATATTGAATTATCCCACAAATTTTTACTTTAGATCCACCTGTTGTGAATCAGAGTGCACTACATTAGGAAAAGGAAAACTACTTGTTCTCAATCTCCCAAGTGGTTTTGATTATGTTTTGTCTAAATTTAAGTGAAAATACTGTACCAAGATTGGACCGGACGGCATCCATGTACGTATAGTTTCTTTTGCCAAACAACGAATCACCGGAGCGGTAACAGTCAGCTAAGAGGGTTGAGGTATAATAAATCACAAAGGAGAACATGAACATGACAGTAGGGCCAGCAATCCATCCCAGCTGAGCTATAGCCCAAGCCAAGGAGAGAACTCCTGAGCCAATCACCGCCGTTATTATGTGCGCACTGGCAGTCCAAACAGTCCCTAGACAAGCACCAATTACAAGAGTCAACCAACATTGATCATGAGAGAATTCTATGCAACACCAGCTCTAATGTACATCTTTCACGCGCACATGCCACAAACATGTCCGGGCTAACTATGTTAGAAAGACAGACAGTTCGGACAATCTGTAAACTTGTTCTTACAGCTTGTGAATATACGTACCGGTTCTCTGGGGGCGGCCATCATCATCGACAACTTTGGAGCAAAAATGGGGTGGCACATTGACTGAAACATCAAACACTTGGCTGCCGTGGTGGTGGTGGTGGTGGTGGTTGGTGGTGGCAGTGCTCTCACCCATCCTGAACTTCAACCAAAGTACAGCACACTTGTGGATATCAAATATTTCACACTGATCAGTGTAATTGTCTCAATGTAAGTCAAAATCAAATGACAAATATTGGACAATACAACGAAGAACAGAAACAACTACGAGTACATGTATGTATGGTGGCAAAGTAAGGAAGATATGAAGTGAATTTATAACCAACTCCTAAGAGCTATAATAGGAAAGCCATGTGAACTAAGGCCCCAATGGTAAAATGAAGGGACAATTCCAATTTCAAGAATCCAATCAAGAAAGTCAAGACCATTTCCCTATCACTAACATGCACGTCGACAAAGACCGACACATACCGTTGCTCTAATATGTCAAAATCGCACGTTCAAATTCTTGAAAAATACATAAATATTACTTAGAATGTAATAAATTTAAAATCTGTACCTTGATACTTATTACTTGGAAGCCTCTTACAATCTACCTCCCTCAACAAACACTATATACAAAGAGGGACTTTTATTTGACACAATGGGGATGGCCACTAAGTATAAGTTGTTGTAATATGATTAGTATATATGTATCTTAATAATATATCTTGTGAAAAGGTTGCCTTTGTACAGCATTGTATAACGTGTAAGCTTGGTTTCCATTGATGTAGAGACAGCATAGATGCTTCATGTTCCACAGCTTTGGATTTGTTAATGATTAATAATGTAATGTTTTGGACATTTTCATTAAGGTCAAGAATCAGGTTGCAAAGGCAATTGACTGGTGATTATTGGTTGGGAATTAGGAGTATGGGGACAAAGATCACTTTTAAGCACTATGTATGGCACAGAAAATTCAGAAAATCATAACATAATTTATATATATTATGATTCAATTGTATACATGTTATTTTTTTTTATTTTTATTTATGTATTGATCAGTGGACTTGACTTTTTATCAATAGATAATTAATAAGGAATTATTTTTATTTAATTCATTAGTAACATAAATACTGACTTATTAGTGATCAATAAAATAAACAACAAAATGTTTGATTGGAGCATCTATTATCATTCATTAATCATAATTTTTTATTAAATATTGTTGTAAATATGCATTTATATATCAAATTAGGAGCAAATATTGTTGTAAATATAAGTTTGATTCTGATGGGACATAGGGTTGTATCTTGCATGATTTGACCAAGTGCTGATCAGTTGAAATATTGGAGGTTCACATGCATTCTATTTTTTTTCTCCTTAAAATAAATAATTTAGGTGGAAAAAGTGGTGAACAACTATCAGACGTAACATCAATAATATAATTTAGTGATTATGGCTGAAATCTCATCAATAAATTTGATTTAATGAATTTGAGTCTCATCAGTCGTATAAATATTTTACTTTATTTGATGTGAGTTTATTATAACGAATATTTTTCACTTAATACGAATTTATTAATAGAATTGATGTAATGATGAATTATAAGGAGTATGTGTCCCAAAAACAAAAGGAAACTATTAGGTGTAAGGAGATTTTTAGGCAAAGTATGAAAGAGGGATGATGAGGTAGATATTCCCAAGAGCACTAGTGAGTTAGGAATATAGTCAAAACCATGAAAGAAAGAGAGCTCCCACTTTCAATGGTGTTGGCTCTCTAAACTTCCCTCATGTCCCCATACCCTACTCCCAGCTCCAGTTTTAATCATACCCTACCCCTACCCCTACCCCTACCCCTACCCAACAAATTTAATTTTCTGCATCATATTAATTAAATAATTAAGTTAATGATTTAGAAAGTTGAATAAGTTAATTTATTTTATTAATTAAAGGAAATTTTAGGAATTATAAAAAATTGGTGCAGCAATGTTAAAGTAATTTTTTTTTTATAATAGTATAAATATTTAGGATATAAATATAGACCAAAGTATAGAGGAGCAGCAATGACCATCCAATTTGGGAAACACTGCACCAGAAAGAATGTGTTATTTTTTAATATAATAATAATGATGATAAGAGCCATTGATAGTTGCATCATAACCTATCATTCTCCCCAGAACCAGATTCTCTCTTCTAATCATTATTAAATTTCTTCACTGCATGCCCCTATTTAAATGATTGTTTTTATATTTTATTTTTTTGAAAATTAATATATCTCCTTCTTCACTGAAAAATAAAATTGAAGCAGATTTGGAGATGTTTCTGCAGAAATCTATGCCATTTCTTGAAAAGTCGTTTCAGATACGTATTTGGATGGATAAATTTGAACGTAAAGATTTGGAATCGAAGAAGTTAATAATTCTATTTAGATGATCTCATGTTATGTTGAAATTATAATCATCAAACTCTCATTTTGAAATGTTGAAGTCACGGTGGTGAATTCCAAAATCGTTCAGTGTAAGTCATTCGAATTCTTTCTGCAGATCCTTCCATCCAAATGCAGTCCTGAGAAAATGACGATCCAGGAAAGAAACAAACACAATTATCGAACGCGGAATAATCCTGGCCGATCAATATTCCCATATTGGATTCTGTAAAAGAACAGTTACACAGCTAGATTATTCTAGTGTCTAATCAAATCGGACACGTTCCTCATTGACAAGATCCTATGATCCAAGGCGAGTGCCACTCTCTCTAAGCAGTTCTCACAAAACTTTGATTGTCCAATCATCTGAAATTCGCACATTAGGCTTGCGGATCGTCAGAACAGATTGGCCCTTCCCTTCTCGAAGCACAAGTGGCCCCAACTCAATATCTACCTTCTCGTTACCTGGTTCGACAGAGGCAGTCTTTGGTTCAGGAGACAGACCTAAGAGTATGATTCTCTCAACAGTGCAGTCTGAGGTAAATTTGCTGAGGGCAGCTGTTGCAGGGGCCAAGTTCGAAGACGTAAGCTTCCCGTTTGAAAATGTGAAACGTCGGTGTATATATGCGCCTTTCTGGAATTGAAAGCTCTTCCCATCATCAACATAGAGCTCGCCTTCAGCAGCTTTGGAACTATTGAGAGCTATTACCTACCAGGCACGGGAAACGGAAATGAATAAAACGCGATCAATGTTAACCTAGAATTTTAAGAGAGAGAGATTGTATCCTGCATTTCCAAACAACTTAAGAAGAGGGGTCGACTAGAATGTTTAAGGCATACCAGAGTGTAAGGATCGTTTTCCATTTGTGTGGAGCTTCGTCGAAATCTGTCTTTTCTTGGTATGATGGTACCAGCCCGTTGGAAAGCAGGTATGCTATCGTCCGAAACTTCCAACTTATGAGTTGCTCCTCCCTTGTAAGCAGTTCCAGTTTTCATGTCATACCAAGATTGATCTCCAGGAAGATACACAGACACGTGTTTGGCTCGCTGTTGAAATTTTCAGGTCCATTTAGTGGAGATAGAAAATTAGCAGAGATGACTCAAGAAAGAGAAACAGCAATACAAGGGTTAAGAAGTAGCAAGAGTCGTCTTAGAATGGGACCTGAGTGTATATTCCTTGTACCAAAAGACTGTTTCCAACCATAAATGCCTCATCGTTG
>NC_026159.1:6061456-6073525 GCF_000512975.1 Sesamum indicum | reverse complement strand
AGGACGAGCGACGGGAACACCACTGGCATTCGCCTCTCTGAATAATGTGTAAAAGTAAGGAAGCAACATATAGCGTACATGTATGGCTTCCTTAATAACTTCTGTATTGCGTTCCCTGTAAGAAAAGGAAAAAATTTGTTGACAGGTTGCAGATTCAATTGAAAATGAATGTCAGTTAGAACTACAGTTCTAGTTGTTGAAGTGCCTTTCAGGAAATAGGAAATCCTAAATGATTCACTCGAAAAAACTAAAGAGAAAAATGACGAACACAAAATGCAAAACGATAACAAGACAACAGTTGACATATACGGCAACACAAAAGTAAAGAACGAAAAAGAAAGAACACAAAATTAACTGCGTGCATGTAAATTGACCTACTTCCTTCTCTATAAGCTGTCTACCCACGAGTTCTCTTTCCTTTCCAAAGAATTATTCAAATTTTGGATTCAATGGCCCTTGTAAAGGTAAGGCTTTAACAAGCTGACAAACACCAATTTAGTTATCAGAAGATTTGGTCCCTTGACAATTGAGTCATGTGCAGTGTTGGCACATCAACAGTACACATACTCTCTTCCTACACTTCCATATATTTGCAATCGGCTCATGTTTAGCTTTTGGCCGGCCACATCTCATGCTGAATTCTTCGATGTGAATTTGGGCCAAGAGTGAGTAAACTTTTTGAAACATCATCTTTCTCACTCCTTATTTCTTTCATGGCTTTTCTTTCCTCTTTTGGATATCACATATTTACTCACACAGGAGTCAGATGAGGATTCCTTGTCCTTCATCTTGCAATTCTTTCCTAAACCAGTGTTTGGTTGCCAGAAGGAGAGATAGAAAGCTTAGGAAAGCCTCTTTCTTGCATTTTGGTTCATTTAGATTGCAGGATAATTGGATACACCCTTTTTCCTAAACAATTTTCCTTCAAACCATTGAGTAAAGGTGGTGTATAATGTATACGATAAGGTACAGTAGACAAGTAACCCTTCACTGCATTTATATTCCATTTTATTTTGGGTTTTACTCTGACCCAAAAACAAAACCAAGCATATCCCACTTGTTCAAAACCCTTTTTCCAGAAATATTATTAAGAAATCTTAAACATTAAGTTTTAATCTATATGTTTACGCACATTTAATTGATTACGTGAACTAAAAATAAATTTATATATTAAGAAACTGGATGCAACACCACTAATTTAAAAGATACTCCCTGAGATTACCTAAAAACATTCATCACATTCCTAGTGCATTTCTCAGAAACTCCCATCTTCAAACCCACTTTCTCAGGCCATCTCTCCAGTACAGCCAATCTTTCCCCACTCCCCCATTCATCATTGCAAACAGTATATGCAACAAAATCTATACTTTCCTGGCAACCATATTTACACTTTGACCAATATGAGAGAGACTTGCACAAAGAAAATCTAGTGAGTGGAGGCTATACCAAGTGGGGCCATGACTGAAAGAACCATATTCAGTAAATTTAAAGTCAACCAAACCCAGGAGTTTGAGACTCTGAAACCTGTCCTTACTGATTTCCCAACAGGAAAAGTGATAACAGATTTTACAAAATGTTCATTTACAAAGAAAATGGTCAAATTATTTATAGGGCCTACTCATGTCTTTATGAGAAACTCAATAAAAGTTTATTATAGTTGAAGCCTTAGGAAATAGTAATCTTACATGAAATGTTACAAGTTCGAGGCCACCAATAACAAAGGGCAGAAAAATATTCCACAGAATATGCAATTATGTGTCCAAAATATATAAATGATAATAATTCCCTCAAACTCCCTGTAAATGACCGAAGAGCCTTACACCCCGAAAAGATTGAAACTCAGTAAGATATTTGCTGAGTAATAATTGTCAGAAAATTAAGAATTACAAAATATAGAATGAGCATATATATTGCTCTAAAACAAATGGATAGAAAATTAATTTTGGTACATATAAGCAACACCAAGTATTATTTGGCTAACATCATGACAAAAACGACTAGAAATGAGAACCAATAGAATCAGCAATGCTAGGATTCGGCCATTTTGACTAACTATATAAGACAAATACTAGGTATGAGATAGAAAAATATGCAGTTGTAGGTTATCTTCTCTTAATACATAAACCAAGCCAAAATACAAGGTGAGCATTTTTAGCTGAGTCGTGTAAACTAACCGTACTAGACATGCATTTAATCCTGGTGACTAGTATTTCTTTGTAAATCAATCAATAGTATCAAACATTACTGGAAACAGTATACACACGCACACAGCAGCACACACAAACACAGTCCATCACATTTTCCCCTCAAGCAGCATCAAGTCTTATAGTTAAAATAAAGAGAATATCATACCCAAACAACCAAGGTTCACGTCGTTTGGTGTCATGATGAGCATGTGCTCTAAAGAAGGGATAATAGGCACCCAGCTGATACCAGCGAACCAACAACTCAGTATCAGGATTACCAAAAAATCCACCAACATCCGCACCTGTGAAGTAAATGCCAGATTATTGGAATTGTAGCCATTCATACCCATTAAGATACTAACAGGGCAATTTTACTAACCAGAGAATGAGATCCCTGTTAAACCGAGTGTCAGGATCATGGGAACTGAAACCCTTAAGTGGTCCCATTCAGCTGAGTTGTCTCCTGTCCAAACTGCTCCATATCTTTGACTCCCAGGGAAAAAGGCTCTTGACAAAACAAAAGGTCTGTCTTTTCCGTCACCTCGCTTAACAAGCCCATCAGCTGTAGCCATGTGGAAGTAGTAGCCATAGGCATTATGAAGCTCCCTATGCTCAACATTTCCATAGTGTAAAGCATCTCTAGGCATTGAGACCTGATGAAGAAAAAAGAGCGAGTGTTTCATCCAAGAAGTACGATTCCCTTTAGGAGACAATAAATTATTCACGTGATTTTTCAGAAATAAACTCATTTCTTTAAAGCTTTGATTGAAATTTCAATTGTTACAGTTGAAAAGTATCAAAATCTATAGAAAGTTGGAAAGCCAGCAGCCTTGTCCTAAGCTACTCATACCAAATGCAATATCTTGTGATATCACCATGGATACTTGAGATGTAGTTCAGTTACCACGTTCATCATCTATAAGATATAATCATCAAAATGAATTACTTATGTTGGAACTAGTTTACCATTGATTCTAAAACCAATTCCAGTTTATATGATGGTGAACCACAAGAAATCCAGTGTTGGTACAAGTTACCCTATACAATGCAACTTTTGTGCTGGCTGAAATGGACTTGAAGAAAACAAGGATACTTCCAAATCTTATGGTGTTTCATGACCAAAAAAGATGTATAGATCAAACATTCTTAGCGAAAAAGAATGATGCATGCATTACGGCCAAGAACAGGCTCAGAATCCGTCAAAAGGAAATATATAACGAACTTGACAGTGCAAAACCAGCTTAACCTGGTAACGAAATTAGTACACTATTAGCTGCCCTTGAATTTTCTACAATTTTAAAGAGACATTTTGGTGCACCACCAAATTATATTGCCTTACCCTTTTTTACAGTCTCATCAATTAAACAAGTTTCATGCAGACAATCATCAACCACTGGATGATAATTTATAAAACCCAGAATTTCTGAATAAAGAAAACAATAACAAAGTTATGATCCCTCATTTTCTTCTGTTCCATTTTGTTGTAGAGTGAATCCCAAAGTTCTACTTACATAGAGATTTCAAATTATCACAGAAATCAACAGCCAAAGATTTGGTTTATAAGTTCTTAAAATGTCCATATCTCACTGTTCCAAAGCTCCCTTCCATCATTTCTCTTTATTATTATATTTCTCCTTGTGGGGAGTCTGGGGTGGCAGAAGTAGATTGGCACATCCTAGGTTATAGAGGACTATCATCTAAAGCTGAAACTGCAACATGGTCTGTTTCACAAGTAGTTGCCAAATAGTTGCATAACAAACTGTAGTTCAACTCCGTTTTCTTCACTAATATCTCAAATTGTTAACATTAGATACCGCAATAAATTAAAAAAATTCATTCAAGGAGGAGGAATTGCCACTCTCCCAATTGAACAGAGAAATAGATGTTAAATTTGTATTACATGTTATATGTAGCTCATGTCAAATCTGTATGTCAGTATGAAACAACTTCATTAAGAACTTTTTACAACCCATAACATGTGCAAAGCCCAGACTTCACAAGTGAATGATAATAAATATCCAAACCTGCAAGCTTCTTAGAGCTTGTTTGGTTGGATTGAAATATGTTATATGTATGGTGTTTGATTGGAGAGAACACACACTGGGGAAATAGAACTGGAAGTATATGTTACCTCTCCAGATTCCAATTTTGTTTCCGTCCAAAATAGGCATAAAAGTGAGAGTACAAGGCCGAAAAGACCAAAAAATACATACTTTATATTTATTTACTCTATTACCTTTACATATAATTTCCCTCAATTTCTCCCGCTAATAACGCCTGTATATAATCTTTATAATCTAGTTCTTTGATGAATATTTTTATTAATAAGTTTTTAAACTTTTAGTAACTTAAAATTATTTAGTATAATATTAAATTGTTTATTTTCTAGAAAAAAGGAAGAGAAATGGCTAATCATTACTTTCCTTATAACAAACAAGGGAAGCATTTGAGATTTACCCCCTCCAATCATTTCAACCAACTCAAAGGAACACTATTATTCTTTCCCCTCCCCCTCGCCTTTTCATTTCCCCTCCCCCTTTCACTTACCCTTTCCTCTCATTGATGATTGAACAAAACGAACACTTAGTGCAAACTTGATATCCCTGGCTACTTTCTGAATAAAATTGTAACACAATTTACTTAGGTATCTCAAACTCGTTCCAGCTACATGTAACTTCCTTTCTGCTGTTGGAAAACAACAAAAACATCCTGAGAGTGTTTTTTCTTGTGTACATTTCAAAGTTATTAGTGTCCGCCTAATAGTAAGCACGAATGTACACATAAATGTATGATAGGTGAAGCAACCATAATTGAATCATAAGATCATGCAAAAGTTAGCTATTGTTTTCAACACCATAAAAGAGAAAAATATGTCACCTCCCGTCGAACTCCAGGATGAAACTCCTTATTCAACTTTAAAACACTATTTCACAAGTTATACACAAACAGATTCTGGACAACAGAGAAAGCTCTAGCACCAATGAGGATTATTTTCAGTAGTTCAAATAGTAGCAGGTCACTTGACCGCCTAAAGAAATTACTCTACCTATTTGGCACCAGAAGCATTTGAAAATTCCCAGCTTCAAGCAGCTCTTTAATGTGTGCATGTCTTACTAAAATGCATCCATACTTCTACTTCCTAGACCAGTTATATTACGACTAAGTTTGTTTCCTTCCTTGAAGGTAAAATGCAATACAGACTTCTGACAGTCTGTTCAGGCTTCCTATATAAGAAAATCGAAGCATGTGTGTGGAAGACCAGCACTTAAGATTCACAACCAAATAGGATCTCATAGAGTAGCATACGAGTGATGTTAAGAGGAAATTTGATTTATCAAAACATGAAGGCCTAAGCTATTGTGGATAACTCTGAATGAACACTAATTGCACTAACTAATAAACCAAGCACACGGAAGTAATTTTGTTACAGATAGATTCCATCATAGACTAATTATAGCAAAAACTGTGAGGAAAATAACCTGAAAAACCATAGAACCCAAATCAAGAGTTTACCTCTGGGCCATTGAAGACAGAAGGTTCATTCATGTCATTCCAGATGTACAAAGATGGAGTCGAACCAACATAATTATCGTATGAGAACTTATCAGCCCACCAGGATCTAATCTCTGGATTCACCATATCCAGGTATGATGAAGAGCCAGGCCAGCACCATCCATCAAAATCCTTTCCAGTTGCATCCTTCACATAGTATCCTTTTTGGGAAGCCTCCTTATGAATGAAATATGAGTCATCCCGCTTGATGTGAGGGTCAACTATAGTCACCATATGCCTACCTTTTGCAGCTAATTTCATCTGCATCTCTTGTGGGTTGGGAAATAGCATTTTGTCCCATGTAAAATACCTCTTCCCATCAGTATGCTCAATATCAAGCCACAAAACATCATAGGGAATGTCATGCTCATCAAATTTCGCATCAACGCTGAAAACATCCTCCTCATCTCTATAATTCCACCTACACTGATGGTAGGCAATAGCAAACAGCTGAGGCAAGGCTGGTGCTCCTGTTACACTAGTGTACTGCTTAACTACATCTTTTGGCCCCGGACCAACAAAAAAGAATGCATCCACCACACCAGCCTCACTCATCCACAAGGTATCAACCCTCTTCTGGTCAGAAGGTAACATTAAAACCGAAGAGAACTCATCATTCCAGCCAGGCCCCAAAACATCAATCTGCATTTCAGCAGCATTCAGCCAGAAAAACCCAGAACTCCCTCGTGACTTACCATGTGATATCATGAATGGAACAGTCCCATAGAGCCCAAAAGGAGAATCATGGATATACTCAAAAACATCAAGATTAAAAAGCCTATAGGGCTCAGAATCCTCAACTCCAGGCCCTTTAGTTGGCTTTAAGGCTAAACTAGTGGCGTGTTCTGGAATGCCATAAACAAAATCAGCATCATAAAACGACACATCAAAGCTAATACTCTGTGGTCCGTAGGGCCTTGTATCAGTGTGGCTCCTAAACCTCTCCTCCCAATCCTCATTTTCCTCTTTTTTATCCCTCAGCTGTTCAAAATCAAACAAGCCATTTGAGTTCAAAGACAACACCTTTTTACCCTTTTTACCACTCTCCCTCACAAATACCTCAAAAGGGTCATGCCTAATCACTCCTTCAAACCCGTCAGAAAGATAAACGAAAGACAAGATACCCGAACCATCCTCATTTTTCTCCTCTTTCAGCCTCTGCAGCCACAGCTTCTTTTCCAAAAACTCAGGTACAATCACATCCGGCACCTCAAATCTCTTCTTTCGTGGACCTAAACTTTGGTCCTCGTCAATCTTCACCCTCATCACTCCATCCTGATATGCCGATATTCTGATAACCAAGGGCTTTATGGGCTTCCCTTGATTTTCAGAATTTTCTTGATTATTCTCCTTAGAAATGAGTTTTGCCACAAGATCACCGTCAGAGACGGAGACATCCGTGGCGATCAAGGAGCAGGCGCCCGGCTTCCGTGAACGGGCGCGTTTGCAGAATGGGGTCTGATTGCAGTTTCTGAACTCATCTTTTTTCCAAGAAAAACAACAATTTACGAATAGAAGGAGAAACAAAACAGTGCACAGAGGTTTCCCCATTGCTTCTTGTTTCAATTTCTTGTGAAGAACAGATCACTGCTCACAGTGTAGACAAATCATGTGATCGGGAAGAAATGGTTAACAGACCAAGAATTTCAAAGAGTGTTTGGAAGTACGGCGTGTGAGAAATGAGACTGGTAACTGAGAACAGGGATGGGATGTGTAGTGTATTTGCAATTTTCACTTTAAACCCCTAAATCTTGCTCAAATCTCACGTGAACCACTAAAGTTATCAGAAATTCCCTAATTAATCACCATCCATTTAGTTAAATCACTTTATATCGGACAAATTCGAGATGATGGATTTAAGTTTTATCGAATGTATATATTTATCTCAATTTATGTGAGTTATTTTTAATTTTAATTTTTTTATAATTATATTGATATATTAATTGAATGAAAAATTATTATAATTTATTGTTGACTCTGTTTAGTATATTGTTTAAATCGATGTAATGCTTAAAAAAAAAAACTCATCATACATAAATTCAAAAAAGACAGCTTACGTACAACAAAAAACTAGCAATTGAAACATACTCGATACATGTGCATAATTTAAATTTTTATTGTATATATTAACAAATAAAAAAGAAGAATGATGAAAGTAATAACTGGTTAAAAATAATCGAATAAAATAATTATTGATTAAATTAATTAATTAAAAAATATGATTATTTGTAGGGATAGAAAAAATAATTTAGTGTATTTTAAGCAATTCATATTTTGTCAATAGATCGATGGTTATTAGAGGAGTCTCTCCTTAATTAATAGTATAGATATTCAAAATATTTATAATAATAATGGGCAAATTTGTTATTTTGTTCGGCCTATAGAATTTTAATTATAATTAATAATAAAAAATTTAGAAATAACTTAAAATGACGATTTTAAATATGAAACTTGACGTATTTATTTTATATTTTTCACCTATCTTTTATTATGTTTATTTATTCTTGTATACATTTAAAATGGGAAATATATAGCTCTTGTATACAAAATATTTGGCAATAAATATAAGGTGCTTGAGAGGGAGAGATGAGATTAGTGGACAATAAATATTATTGAATTGAATTTTCTATTCTTATTTACACTTAAATAAATATTTTTTATGTTAAGCATTTATATTTTAAAAAAATGAATCGATTTTTAATCTCTAAAAGAATACGTATTGGTGTTATAAACCAACTAAATAAAACACTACGAACGTCATTTGAAGTATTAGATCTCGATCTTTACTTCTTATATTCTCTTTTTTTTTTTGCAAAAATCCCCCCGTCTAATTGTAAATAAAAGAATATTTCCTCCTTCAAAATCCCAAAAGCAACTTTATTTATCGATTGGTGATTTAAAAATAATCCCAAAAGCCTACTTTATTTCTCCACCCTACTGCTTATGCTTATCACAGGAGATTGAGTCACATGAACATTTATTTTCTAATTGCAACTTTTCTGCTCAGTGCAAATAAAAAATACAATGGGATGTGAGACTTAAGTAATCATCTTTTATCTTGTCCTAGAGAAGTTCTTTGGGCAGCACGGAGATATAGAGCAAGTAAAACTTACATAATATGGCTTATAGGACACTCCTTGCATCCCTAGTTTATCATATATGGCAGGAACGCGATTTCAGACGATTTTAAGGCATCCATTGTGAACCAAATGTGCTAGCTTCTCTTATTTTGGAGGGAATTAGGCAAAGAATAGTTACGAGAGGACTTCCTTATTCCTTATAAACTCTCATGATGCATATATTGTAAAATACTGCTTGATTGTAAGTATTTGTTAGATCCTATAGTTTTGTTGTACAATTATTTTAAATTAATGCAGCACCTTCAACTAAAAAACAACAAATGAATACATCGTTGCATTCTTTATAAAAAATATAGTTGTTATGTTTATCTATATTCCTTAGTTTTAAATTATTCTTGTCCACGTATTCCTGTACACTCACGGCACGTCTACTAACAGTGTTGTGATTATGACACGATAGATTAACGAATGATACTATTCAGGATAAGTTGTGTTACGCTAATGTAATATTTTGCATACTTGTTTTTGACTAAATGAAGGGTTATTTTATATTTTTGTTTACTAGAAACGTGTTAATTTGTGATGTTAGTAGGATACAATTGTCATAGATAAAGACAATACTGAAAGCTGCTTTTAACCAGCAGATTCACATTCCTTCTCTCATTTTTCTTTTTATTTTCGATTCCACATCAATTTACATCTCTTAGGCCGACAAAATGTTGTTAGGGGTGATTAGGTCGAGAGTCATGCATAATTACTGCTAGTAAACACACCCTTAGTTGATTTGAAATGAAAATTTTTATGATTAATTTTACCATTATCTGGATAATTGATACCCTATTTTAATTTCGCATCATATATATATAATAAAAATAAACATGTAGTTGCGATGGCATAAAATGATAAGTAATCACTTATTAGGATATCGTTTGATGGATAGGGCGCACAAACAATATATTTACAAAATTATGGGTTACTTTCGTTATTTTAATATCTTAATGGACTACGTTGACATTTATACCATAATTGGGGTACTAAAATGAAAGTGAAAAAAGAAGGGTTTCATTGGTTGGGTTTCCGTTGGGGCCAAAATATTATTTTCGAACTATCAAAGGACTTGAATAGAAACGTGCAGAAAAACGTGCGAGGGAGGAAACAAAATCTGAAAATCATCGATAAGAATATCTCTCAGTGTCCACAACCCAGATACCGTACCTCTTAGAACACTGCAAATGGCGTTATCTACACCGAGATTTTCCATTTCTGCAACTATTTTTCCAAGTATTTCGAAAAATACGTCCAATATTCTGCAGCCCTTCATTAATTTTTCGCAATTCAGTAGAAGAAACGCTAGCTTTGGTTGTAGATATGGTTTATTATGTTGCTATGCGGCGGCGAAGCAGCAGAAGAGCGGCGGGGCGCCTGCTACGAAGAGGAAAAAGAAGCCCAGTAGTAAGAATAATAGTAAGACTTTGACTGGAGATGATTTTGTGATTGAAAAGAGTGGAACTGGTGGTGGTGGTGGTGGTGGTCGTGGGGTGGAGGTGTTGGAGTCGCCGTCGCAGTCGGACCAGTCACCCTACACGGCGCTGCCACTGCCGAAGCCGCCGGCGGGTTTTGTTTTGGATGAGCAAGGGAGAGTTCTTATGGCTTCTAACAAACGTATTGCTACTATAGTGAGTTTTTACTGCTACTTATTTGTTTTATGTATTGTAATTCTATTTGGGCTTGAAATTGCGTGGAATGTGCATTTATTTGGTTCTTTGTTGGATGATTATGGTTATGAATAGTAAGTTTTGGTACATGGTAAAAGTGAATATATGTGGACTCTGTGGGATTTAGCTGTGGCAGGCATGAAATGATGATGTGATTTGTTGCCTATTGGATTTTTTGAAGTGAAATTTGGAGATTTTTCGTTGCATGAGAATTTTCTGAACCCAAAAGAGCCAAAAAATTTCCAATGACGTAGTCACGAACTGAATCAACTTTTGATGGCCGAAATGTGCTTGCAGACATCTTGTTTCACTAGTAGGATTCTTGAGGAAAGCTTTTGAAATCTTGTCCTTACTGAAAGAACTAGTTCTTAGCTAGCATGATCCATTTTGATGGTGCACAAGGATTGATATGTTGCCTTAATCCTTATGGTGGTGGGTTATTGTTGCTCAGTTTTGAAAGTTTCAAACTTTTCTAGGGTATAAATTTGATCAAAGATGGATTGAACGTAGACGGTTACATTGTTGCGTGCATTTGAGTGTATGAACAGGTAGCATATTGGCTTTCTGTTGTTTTTTTTGGGGATTTATTAGAACTCTTGACTTAATCAAGATGTATTATCTATCAAGTAGTTTGGCCTTCTTAAAGTCATGAGGTCTGATGCATCTAAATTCGAGGATAGCCATGCTAACAGTGACCAAAGGGCTGGGCAGCTAATTCTCCTCAAGATACTCTATGAAAATGATTAAAACACAGCATACTTGTAGACACAAACAATTTATTCATCTTGGGCTTCCTTTCCAGGAAATCAATTGAATTTAGATAACAAACTCTATGGAAGTTAAACATGATTGCCAGCGCGCTGATTGCTGCTGAGCCAGGAATGAGATGTTTCTTATTAAAGTGAAAAATTGAAAATTCTACCCCTGTTCAGAATTCATGGTGCTATTGACCATTCAATCAAACCTTTTTTCTTTTTCTGTACTAGTGTATTTTGACAATAACAAATAACATAAATAATACTAAGATTTGAAAGTCTTTTTATTGCAAGATTGTTAAAGAATCATTACAATGCATTGATCAAAGATAAGACGGGTTGGCTTTGTATTGAGCAAGCTGCTGAAATGTGGATGTAGGAAGCAGGACAAAACTGGCATATGTCATTTTGGATGCAGTAATTTGACTTGTCCTTGTTGCTAATTACCTTAGGCAGCTCATTTTCAACTTTTGGGAACTTGTCTCCTTGTCAATTATATTCCTCCTTTTCCTTTTTGCTCATGTTGATTCTTGGGTCACTTTATGGCTGGCAATGTCTTTTTCTATGGTGTGTAATATCTAAGACTTCACTGACAGGTTGATTCTGCGAATAACTTACCCCTGGAGTGTGTTATAAGAAGGGTATTTAGCAATTCACGGGGAGATGAATGCATGCTACTGTGCCCAGTTGATACGTAAGTTATATTTCATTGTTGTTGTCAGATATGTTTTTCTCCTGCAAAATGAAAAGTTAATTATACAATTGTTTACAGGCCTGTTCA
>NC_026159.1:6027426-6061446 GCF_000512975.1 Sesamum indicum | reverse complement strand
GCTGTAAGTCTTTACAATCACTGTCTAGCTCACAGAGATTCGATGTAGGCCCTAATTGTAATTTTCATTTTTGTCCTATGATTGTATGTGCGAGTGGTGCAATTTCCTCTGTGAGTCATTTGTTCTAAAACTTATGCATGAGGTGTTTGTAGTGACATGCGTCAGTCGCTACATATTTTATTTCCTGAAAATATGCACGTGATAAAAAAATTTCCACTTGTGAACTTATGGCATAAGATTGCGAGCTCATTGCCAAGTACTTTAAAAACAAACAACTATGATAGTTTTAGGCTCACTAGTACAGACAAGTTTGTTAAGAGCGATCTCTGCCTTTAGGATACTTCTTGGTCTTTCTTTACTTATCACTTCAACTGGGAACTAGGGTTGGTGATTTTTATTATTTGGAGGAAGTAAGAATGGCACTACACAGGATGTTAGATAAGTAGTTCGGCAAAGTATTAGTTAGAATTTCATTAACGGCCTTTTCCGCTGGGCTGCTAGGTATCTTGGAAATGGAGAAAGGAGCAAGGCAGACACATGCAAAGTCATCCTTTTGCTTTCTTGTTCATGAATATCTTAAAACTGCTCTCATTTGTGGTTTCAATTGAAGATTAAGTTGTGCTGATTAGCAAATAAAATTCTCCCCTACCTGTTCTTCCTGTTGCTACTTGTTTTCAATTTTTCATGGATTAAAATCTCCATCCATATCTGCTTTATAGGTTAGTGATGAAGAAGTTGATGCTATCCTTCCCACTGCAGCATATGCTCTCGCGAAAATACATATGCATCTTGTACACAGTGGGTATGACCTAACATATGTTAATTTTCAGGTTCAGTTACTGTTGATCTCTTCACTTCTCTGTATCACAGACACATGACATACTGTTTTTCATTGTTTTCTGCGTTGTGGTATTTGTTCCTATGCTACCATCAGATTTTGTTATACAGCACGAGGAGGTTTTTGCTACACGGAGGAGGACATATTTGAATTTCACATAGGTAAAACTGTCTTGAACTCTTTAAAGTTGATCCTTGCCCAGCTCTAGCAATTTATCCATCTCATTTGCGCCGCAAAAGTTCACTTCTCCTTGCATTGCTCTTCAGCATACTGAATCTTAAGGTTTGACACAATAGCACCACTGATCTGTACGCAATATTGCAATATAATGAGCTTTTCACGCAAACATGATGCCATTACTTAGCGCACGTCACTGCAGGGCCACTTTAACACACTATCTGAATGGGCTTATTATCTTTTCGGGTATACAAATGAAGCTTTTGGCTGGCTCCTCTCATCATATAGATTCCATAAAAAATAGTCTTGCCATGGCACCATTTGGCTAGAATGAGTGTCTATTATGCAGTATACAGTTAGAAAGCTGTTTTGGTGAAATCCCAGTTGTTAATTACAGAATCTTTAACGTGTTTCTAAATTTTTTTCTGTTTATGCAGATAATGGTGAGGATGTAGAAGGTTTGCCGACTGAAGGCATTGAAATTGCATGCTTCCATTTGGTACGGCATTAGTTCTATTGTATGTGACCAGATATAACATAACCTTGTCTGATTTGTGGTAAATACCTTTATGGATGAGCCAATCTGTTGAACTCCGACATCTGGAGCCAACAGAACGCCTGTAGTGTATGTCTATATCTCAACATTGTTGTGCATGAAATCTAGTAGTTTCAACATATGGGAGAACAAATATCATTTCTTCCTTCAGTTAATTTTTCAAGTAGGTGGAAATAATGAAAGGTCAAGAGATAAAATGAAAAAGATTGCAGTGGGATATCAATAGAAGGGTCACTCTAGGCGACTTCTGCTTTCCTAAACTATGCAGATTTTTCTTCTGTTCTTATATATCTTCTTCTTGCAGGATGGTTCCCACTATATGATTTATACACCTTCTGACCCTCTTCTTTTTGTTGTGGTGAAGGTAAAGTATACTCATTTGTTTGAGGAAATATGTTGTTGCTAGTAGTCTAGTGTTCTTCCGGCTTATGTTTTCACAGCCCAAATCTTTCTTACAATAAGTTCAGTTCAGAAGTTTGATGCCTTCTACTAAAAGTAATTTACTTTTTCTCCTGTTGCAGGATAAAAATGGTGTATTACAAATAGCTGATGATGTAAGTAGTCTGAAACTGTATAATTGTATCTTTCATCAATTACTATCTGTTTACCATTGTGCTTTTAAAATTTAGATCATGACAGAAGCACTTACTATGTGCTGAACCACAATTTTTCTTGGATTATTTGACACAAAAACTTATAACAATGCTCTCTCTCTTTCTCTCTCTGTTTTCCGATCTTTGCATTCTCGACTGTTATAATTGTTCAGTTAAAATGACCTTTACTATGTTTTACCAGGAACTCTTGGACGATCCTGCTATAATTAGCGCCATAGATGAAGAGACTGAATTCAATGCCTTGGTGGTATGTATGACAACCTCACCGTCTGAATCAAACTTAGTAGCTCTTACTGATTCCTCTCACGTCCATTTTCGCTCTTGCAGGAAGAAGAGGCTGCTCTTCTTGATTCACTACTCGGAAAAAGGTGATTCAGTTGTTACGGTATGGACTGTAGGAAGCAGATTACATACGTTTGTTCATTGTATTCATCATTGTAGCTAGCTTATAAATCTATACATTGTATATAGTTGTAAAATTTTCTGAAGGAAGTGCCAGCCTCTGTTGACCACACGGACAACTCCAAGCAGCGGTGCCCATTTTCTAAATTTTATTGCATACAAATCAATTGTATGAGCTATTAATAGAGCCCACTTCTTGCCTGTGCAAAACGAGTATTCTGCTTAGAAAATTTTTAATCGGACTATACCTGTTCGAATAGAACCAATCACACTGCAAGTTCAATATATTTGTAATGTGATTTATCACTTTCTATGAATTGTACAACACTTGTACTGTAATTGGTTTCAGTGTAATCAAATTTGGTTGGGGCTAGAATTTTTTCATGTGTCTAAGCTAATTTCTTAAGTAAAAAGGAACCAAAAAAATTAACAGGATTTACATTCTCTACCTATTTGCAGAATATTATTTTAGAATTTAACATCTTCATGCCACAGCCTCAAATAACACCACTAAAATATACTTAATTCACCGGGAAAACAAGAGAAATTTTACTTGCTGAGCCAATACACTGTAGCAACCAGCAAAACTGAAATTGCATTGATTTGATCAACGAATAAGAATAACTTTAAACCAAAGATCAACTGAGAATTCCAACTCAGAAGCGAATCCATACAGCTGTGGAATATATAAACCAGTCCCTTTTACTGCAACATCTGAAAAACATTACTATTTCTACTGTCCTAAACTATACTACCCAACTGCCTTTGATCTTTGGATCAAAAACATCAACAGAGCTATAGACAGATGAACTTGTGGATATGAATGTTATCTAGGACCTGAGACTTGCTGTGAGGACATGTAGGAGAAAGAATTGTATGAGCTATTACTGTTGGTCGTTGGTTGCCGGTACAGCATCAGCTGATTCTGCTCACTGTTCATGTTTTCTTTCAATGTTGATGCTTCCGTGAACCTCCGACCATAAAACCTTAAGAAATTCAACGACTCCATCCTCGGCTCGCCTAAAGGCACCCCACCCTCCAACATGCCGACCACATTAGACATGGAGGGCCGTAAGTTTGGCTCTTCGTGCACACAGCATAGAGCCACCCGCACGAGTTTCTCCACATCCTCACTTCTCACCTGCCCCATTAGCCTTGGATCCGCCAGCTCCATATACCTCCTCTCCTCGTGCATTTCCAATGCAAAAAGGGGGAAGTAAACAAGCCGGTTTCCTGATTCTCCTGATGAAGATGAAGACGGGGCAACGTTCTCCCTGTTGCTATCCGTTCCTGAGCTGTTATTGCTATGTGTTTGAGGGGAAGAGTTCTTCTTGCCCCTTATTAGTTCTAGCAGGACCATCCCATAACTGTACACATCAGTCTTGTCTGAAATAGCAGAGCTCGTGAGCCACTCTGGTGCTAGGTATCCCCGTGTTCCTCTCATAGTTGTGAACAGGCCTGATTGCTCCGGACTGAGCAGCTTTGAGAGCCCGAAATCCGAGATTTTAACCTGTGATTTGTCGTGGAGGAGGATGTTTTCAGGTTTGACGTCACAGTGGATGATCTTGTGCTCACATCCCGAATGCAAGTACGCTAGCCCTCTTGCCGTCCCTAGTGCAATCTCATATCTCTCATTCCATTGCAAAACAGGCTCACCGTGGAAAAGAGTTCGATCAAGGGATCCTCGACTCATGTACTCATAGACTAAAAACCTTTGCCCCCGGTAAGCACAGAATCCTTTCAGCTTAACCAAATTGACGTGATGAATCTTCCCAATAACAGCAATCTCAGTCAGGAATTCTCTCTTCCCTTGGGATCCCAGGCAAGTGATCTTCTTCACTGCTACATCGGTTCCATCGCGAAGAGTCCCTTTATACACCGTTCCAAATCCGCCAGATCCAATCTGAGTCTTGAAACCTCCAGTTGCCACAGCAAGTACCTTAAAATCAAACCTGATAGGCAGCCCCGGAATTGAAACAAACTCCATCTCTCCTTCTGCTGATGATGAAGAATAATCACGGCCTAGCTTTGAGTCAGCGAATTTTTCCCACCTCCTCCTTCTCCTTCTCAACCAAATCAGAATTGCAACCAGGGCAATCACTATAACCCCTGATGATGGCAACAAAATCACTGCTACTACCGGGAAATCTGATTTCGTTTTCTGCGAATAGCCATTTGGAACTCCGAGAGCTATAGTCTTAATATACCCCAAACGATCCGTTGAGCTCGACTTGATCATGATGGAACCTATGTAGTTCATGACCATGTAACATGATCCAGAAACCTGGCTGTAGAAAACACCCAAACACGAGCAATTTATCGAACACAGATTCTGGCAGGCCGAGAGGCTGACATCATGCACCACAGGATCTGCAAAATCATTGGAGAAATAATCCAAATCGTTCCTCAAGGTCAAATACTTGACAGCAGTACTGTTTGACGATGAACCATTACAGGAACCTGGCAAAGCTAATGAACCATCTGTCGGCACACAATCACCACTGTTCATATTGGGATCATAGTGAAACGCCGGAGCACACTGGCAAGAACCGCCGTTAGTGCAAACACCAAGCCTCCGGCATATAAACGGAATTTGGCAGCTATCAGTTGGGCCTCTGAATTCTTGCTCGCTTGATCTACCCATTACATTGATCTTTACTACACTGAACATCCCATTCTGATCTAGTTTCACTATTCGAAAATACGGAGAATTGGCTGAAACGTCACTAGAATCATCCAAGATAACTTTGATCACAATCTGTAAGCCGTTCCCTCCAATCAAATACAGCCCAGTAAAGTTCAAAACCATGTACTCAACTGGAAAATTGGTATCCCTGAAAGCCCGTTTATCCATGGACAACTTCCAGTAATTCATCCCATTCCACTGAAGCATCGCGTCGTTGTACCCAATCACGAATCTGTAGCTGCCTTCTGATAAATCCCCATCACTCAAAGAGGACACTAACGATTTTCCGACGCGTAATTTCTGTCCCACGACAAGAACATCTGTCGGAAAATCAAAACTTTCCCACAAGGTATTGTTCCTGCCATCGAGCAAGACTAAGTTTCCAGATTCCAGGAGATGCATAGAAGAAACCGAAGGAAGATTCCGCGGAGTTGACCAAATGGGATGGCCTGTATCGTTGTAAAGAGTGAGGCCATTGGCGGTCAACCGGAGTTCAGATGATTTTGCGATGGGCTGGTTGCGGTTGGCTGACCAAACAATAGTGTTGGAATCAACGTGAATTATGACGAAGTAAAAGGACGTCGATTCGGGCTTTGCGTTGGTTATTCGGGCCTGGAAAGAACTGTTCTGAGACGCCAAGAACGCGCCTGAGTTGTCTATGAATTGGAGATAAGAAGCTGTGAAGTTGGCTGAGATGGAAGGAACTGAAACAGGGCCGGCACCGGTGGGAGATGGGAAGAGTACTACAGCCCAGATCAAGAACAACAAGGGGAAAAGCAGTGGATGACAAGAAGAGGGGGCGGCGGAGGAGCCCATGCAGGCGCTGCGGAGGTGGTGGCGGTGGAGGGAGGATCTTGGTGGTTCTCTGGGGAATGGGTCTTTCTTATTAGTTGGATGTAAGGTGGTTTGATGTTGAGCATCATTATTACAACTGGATTGGTTGATTTGGTGGTGTGTAGTTACTTTTCCTGTTAAAGGAGGAGTGATGGGGACATGCGCGTTGACCCACCCCCAGTGTGTATGTATATAGATATATATATGGTTTGCAAGAGTTTGCGGCGGCGCTGTGGCTGCGACACGGCGGTTGAGATGAAGGGCCACCCGCCATTTGTCCTCATTCGGAACTGGGAAAGTTTACTACGTTCTATTACTAAATTTGTTGAAGTGTTCAAATTTGGCAAGTGAGAGAGAGATGTCTTGTGGACTAATTTAACCTTAATGAAGTGATGAAAGTAACATGTTGTCTTGTGAAGAATTCCATGGACAAATATTCCTCTAAACTAAAAAAGAAAAAGCAAGCAACTTGTATTTTTTTTTGAAGTGATAATTACATAATGATTAAATCAAAATATAAAGTGAGTAATACGTCAATTCAATCAATATATTAATATGCCTAATAACAAAAAATGAGTTATAATAATTCATATAAAATGAAATAAAATACTCAAACTTTCTATGGAACTCGAACTCATAACATCAAACTTGTTCATAGGACCTCAACTTTGACTATTAAACTAAGACATCATTCATAAAAGACAATTCATCTTACTCGTGCCGAAAATCGACAATTAATTTTTAACTTATGTAATACTTATTATGCTTTCACTTATTACTATAAAAGCACAACTATTAAATTTGCAAGTCGAGTTTAATGCAGTCAAACAGTTACACAAGAATAATAAAAAATTATGACGAATTCATGTTGAGGAGGGAGACAATGCGTATCTTTTTTAAATATTCTGAAACTGAGTTGTATTTTTTTTTTTATTTATGGGCACTTTTTACTATTAAGATTTTTATAGGGGTAAAATGTCATTAACAGTACATTTTTTTTGATCCCACATAAACAATTATTGCACTTGTTGCTAGTAAAGTACCAATTATTTGCTTAATTATGCCCTATGTATCTTCTTTATTTTTAACCATTCCATATAACACAGCCCCCTAATTTGACTCAAAAGATACACCAATTAACATGTGATTCCACATAATTGACCATTGTGCCCAACAAAATAAGAAACTAAAAATTTAATTTTCTTTTAACACAAAATCATTGCTCACATGATTGCACCAAAATATTATTTAATAACCATCAAAATATAAATAACAATAAAACAATTAAATAGTCCAGAACACAGATACATCTACTAAAATTTTAATTTTTTCAATTACAATTATATTATTAATTTTAATCATTAATAATTATAATAATCAGCATCAAGAAACCAATAATAATTATTAAAACAAGCAATACGTATATCTTGATGGTTTTTATAATTACAATATCTCAATTTCACTAATTAAATTAGGCCTTCGTCGTAATTTCAATCATAATCTTATGTTCATAAAATTATACAAATCTTGATTTTAATTATATTAGATGAAGACAAGTTGGATAGAAATAAATAAATAAATATAGATTAATTGTGGGTAGTGGAATTTAAGATGTGGGTGCACATTGAGGGGGTCCGGCGGTGGAAGTTGTGGCCACGTTACCATTTTCAAAGTGGGAATTTAATTTAAAATTGCAATTAGTCAATGGAGAAAGAAAATAAATAAATAAACAAATAATATATACATTATATGATAATGATGATGGGATATGTGTAGGGGGTAATGAAATCACACAGTCAAGGGATCAAGCACTCAATCTTGTCGCCCTTGTCCACCTATAACACCATATGAATCCGTGAGGGATGTTTGACCTTTCTTTTGTTGGATAATAATTCCACATTCTCTATATTTAGATTATTACTATAATATGTTATCTACTTGATGTAATGGCCCGACATTTGGATTTGGACAGCTTTCATAGCCCAAGGGTATTAATGTCATTTTATGGGATTCATGAAACTCGACATAAGTATAAATATTTTAGTTGTTATTTATTTAAAACTTATACAATTTTAAAAAATGTTGACCTCTTATTATCTTGTTCGACCCTTTTACTAAGCTCATCTATTGACTTAGGTGTAGCAGCGTTACAATCCAGACAACCTCGGATTTTCTGACATCATGTTTTTAGATTATTCTCGAATTTCGAAATACAGAGGAATGTCAGATTTATAATCTCACTGTTTATTGATTTATTTTTTGATATTTTAATTGCTATTTTGTTGAAAATAGTACAGATATCAATTAACTAGAAATCTCCATTATTAATTACTCTTATTGAAAAATTTACAAAAACTTTAAATTTTCATATACAATGCATGTAGATTGTTTATTCAAAGCAAACACATACAACTCCTTCATTAATATTAATAGGGATGATAAATGAGACAGGTAGGGTAGGGCCTCACTTTGGATCCGACCCGGGTGAGACTGGTTCAAATAATCTAAATTATTGAGTTTCGGCTCGGGGATGGATTTTTGTTTTGTACAATTGTTAGGTTCAGGTCGTGTCTCGAATATTGTCCAAGGTCCACCCTAGACCTGTCCCAAATAGTATTTGTAAATATATTAAATTTGTTTAAGATTTTTATCTTTTATTTAATTTATTTTACTACGAGCAAAAAATAGTGCTCGGGTGTAGTTGGAGTAAAAATAACTAAATATAACGATAAGAATTAAGAGATGATAGATGGGTAAAATTTAAAGTAAACTTACTCGCTTTCTGTGTACAAGTGAGAGAATGAAATTGAAGTTTAAAGTGTAAAATTCAAGTGAGAAAAGTTGTAATTTTAGCTAAAGTTGATTTTTCACGTTAGGGGGAGCTTCCAATTTATAAGCAGGCCTTAGCTGGTTGGATAATCGAATGCCCACGAATTTGGAGGAGGATCGCATGGATTCAGTGGATAGTTATCTCAAGATGGCTAGATAAGACTCAATCTTCAATGAATTTTGTGGAGGGTAATCTCTCAATGGTTGGGGACTCGCAGTCATCGGAGGGTAGTCGGAGACGCTGCGGATGAGTGTACCTTTTAGAAATGGACGTCTACCCTAATTTTCGGCAAAATAGTAGTGGAGATGCCTTCCCTCAATCAGAATACCAAGATTTTAGTGTTTGGAAGTTACTTTCGGCTGAAACCGTCGCGTGTTCTCATTGAGGTGGCCGGTCCTTATCTAATTCTGTGGGCATAGTCTCAGAAGTCCTACATGAATGCTCCTTAAGCCACTCGTAGACTTTCTGCGATAGCTGCTTCTGTTTTAGCTGGGGTGCACCAAGCCCCTAAGTTTCCCCATAGGCCTGTAGGCCTTCTTGGATTTAGGCCTCCTCAAGTCTTGACCGTTTAGGCTTTTTTTGATCAATTTATTTTTTGGAGGCAATTTCTATCTGATTCCTTGAGCTCTACTCGGATTGGGTTTTCTAAACAAATTCTAATTAATTATGTAAAAGTCAAATAAAAAAATAATTTTAGATTGATATTAGGAATAAATTTTGTTCTTGTCAAACTACATCGTATTAATATCAACATAGTTCAAAAATTCATAATAATCACAATATATTTATACAAAGAGATATGTCAACCCATTTTCGTTATTAAGTACTGCTTTTATAAACTAAAGACAACCCATTTTCGTTATTCGAACAAAGTTATTAAGAATAAATTGAAGTATGATGAGTTTAATAATATATTAATATACTGTTCATGTTAACAAAAATACCCTCCATAAAAAAATAAAAAAAAAAATTGAAAACTATGCGAATGAATTAGTACCTAATATAAAATAAATATTACAAATCAAAAAACGAATATAGACCCAAAAAAAAAGAAGAAGTCTCCTTTTTTTTTTCTGACTAAATTTAAGGCAATTGAATATCAGAGATAATACTTTTAGGTCTGAATTTTAATTTTTCATAGCCCGGTTATATACATATATAAAAATTTAGCCCGGTTATATACATATATAAAAATTAAATCAAAAAATTGACCAATGAAATTATTTTCTTTAGTCAAAATAAATCTATTAAATTATGGTCAAACAATGTTTTACTAGTATATATATGATAGTGTAAATATACTAGGATACCCATAATCTAAAATTCCTATAAAATTTACTAATAAAAGTAAAAATAAATCATAAAATTTTCAAATAAAACAAACCAAAACTAACCCTATTCAAATCTATCCTATTTCTTTCTTTCTTTTTTGTTGGACGTAAATAAATATAAAAAAATCCTAGCTATAATAATTATTAAATATAAAGTAAAGAATTGTCAACTTATTTCCTCCTCCGAAACGTAATCTTCTTCTGCATTATCCTCCTATGATAGTTGGAATGCTTCATCCTATCAAAAGTGGGGCTGGCGGCGGGCACCAGCCTCCCCGACTTGTATCTTACGCCACAGGCATTGCACAACGTTTTCGGACCCTCCGGTCCCATTCTCCATTGCGGGGTATTTTCCGCTTCGCAATGGCTGCACCTCCTTCTCTTTGTAAAATTATTTCGACTTTTAGTCTGCAAGGAATCCAACCGGTTTGGCCTCTTGCTCCTCGGCTTCTTACTTAAATTGGCGCGCAAAGCGTTCCTGTCGTCATTTATTTTGTGTTGGGTGCTGTATTCGTCGGGAGGAGAAAAAGAGACTTCTCCGACATCATCATCAGACGATGACGAATCTTTTGCAAAAAAGGGTTTCATCTCCGTGTCGCGGAAATCCTTTTTAGGGTTTTTCTCCAACTCAATCTCGCCGAAATTATAATCTTGTTCTGAAAACCTGAACAGAATCAAATCGTCGGCGAAGTCGGGGAAAAGGTCTAAGTCCTCCAGCCTGTCTTGCGGCACGCACAACTGGCTAATTTCATCGGAATCGTTGGAGCAAAAGTCGTGGTGTTCGAACATTAACCCGTCCGACGTTGTCGTCACGCCGGAAAGATCCCCGTAATCAGGGCTGCTATCGACCACCGTCTGGAAAGAAAGAAGTAGCAAACATATGCAAGAAAGACAGATGTATGAATACATGGGTGCGTAATTTTCAGAGTGGTGGAGGCTGATCGAGAGAGAGACAGAAGGTTGCACGGGAACCAAATCCAAATCGAATCTATGGTTCTTGACGTGTTCGAATGTGTGAGTGAGTGTTTATATATAGGGGGAGTGGAAGGAAAATTCCAAGGAGAATAATTGAATTTCCTTGGAGAAGACGACTCCTCTTCTCTTAGACTCTGCAGACACCAATCTATTGATTTGATAGGTACGAGGAAAAAAAGTGATTGATTTTCGTAGGTTGTCATTTCGCTAACTAATTATTAATTACAATCCTATATAAGCAAATAATGTGGAAATCTTTTTTCTTTTTTCTTTTTTTATTAATAGGGTTATGTGGAAAATTCATTGGAGGAGGAGACGTTGGGTGATTAATTAATGCATCACGAATTCAAGATTAATTGGCACAAAATATACAGGGTAAATTACAATTCTCTATTATAAAATTTAATATAATTATGAAAATTTTTTGTTGTTTTAAAAATTATCAATATCTTCGGATTTTAACGGCTATCTAATAATTAGCTCAATCCATTATGTTTTTATCCATTTTTTATGTTTGAACTTACCAAAATGCCACTGTGAATTAAAAATTATAATTTTTAAAATTTTTTCATCCACCAGTTTGATTTTTTTATTTTAATTTAAAAAATAATACAATAAGGGCAAAATTAACAATTTCATACCTCCACAAGGGGGGGGGGGGGGGGGGTTTGTAATTTTTTAAATAAAAATAAGATATTCATAATTATGATAAATTTTAGGGGAGATCGTTGTAACTTATCCAAATATATATATATATATATATATATATGGGATTAAGGGAAAAATGCAAGCAATCCCCTTGTAATATCGCAAATGAGCAAATTACTTTCTTATAAAAAAATAAATAGTGATTTACCTCCATATATTTTTTAAAATATAACAATTTACCCTCTATGATTTTTAAAATGAAACAATTTACCTCCCTATATAAGGAGGTAAATTGCTTCATTTTAAAAAGTACAGGAGGGTAAATTGCTATAATTTTTTCATAGGGGCTAATGTGCTCATTTTCAATATTGTAGGGCAATAAATTGCTAATCACCATGGGATTAAGGGATGGAGAAACATTAAAAGCTTAGGACTAATACGAACTTGCAAAAATTACGATGTTTGAGGATTCCATCAAATTTAGTTCTTACCCTTAAAAATTCGTTAAAACTAACGCACTTGCAAAAAAATAAATAAATAAATAAAGAATCATGTACGCCTCGACAGAAGTATGAACCTCGACATTTCTATTGAAAAGGTATAGGACCTCACCGTTCAATCAAACATAATTCTTGGTTCTTTCACTCAATTGGAAGCTTACTTAACAACGCAGTTGAATAAAAACTTGCTTAAGTGAATCATTCACTAGACAGATAAATTTTCAATCCCAATCGGGCACCCCCAAAACCCCTTTCATGAACCCTAATCTGAACACACATAGAGAGACGGCGACTAGGCGTGTAGGACTGAACGCCAAGTGGAAGTAAAATTAAGTAGAAGAAAAAAGACAAGAAGCAATAAATCATCTTGTTGTGATGGAATCTTCAAATGTGAGGAACTAAGTTTGATACGGGAGAAATATGAGGGACCAAATTTGAATCATTAGTATAATTGAGATATCAAAAGTGATATTTATCCTAAAAAATACCCACTAAAGTTCAAAACATACAAAAGGATATCAACCTTACTTAATAATATTGATTATACCGTCTGGGGCTAATGTGATTTTTTATGATAATTTAAGTCCCCGTCGGAATTTTATGGATATTTTTGTACCTCTAAGCTCTTAGATATATTATGCATACTAAAAGTCCAACAACATCACAAGTATCAAAAAAAAATTATGAAAATTCTGAGATTATTGCAGGATTAACCCGTGGTTAGCACTGTAATGCTTAGATCAGTAAATGACTCTAATATTTAACACTACAAAAGAAATTCCGGATTTGGCATGGTACGAGAAATCGTTCCAAAACCCGTTTCATCTTAGAACGGTCTTTGGAACATATTAGGAACGAATATTGAAGCATGACATAAGGTGGGATATTTTTTTTGGGTTATCAATTTGGAAATAGGTCCAACCTTTTCAAGTTGAGTTCCAACGTAATTGTTATTAAACCCGTTCCATATTCCGTGCCAAAATAGTAATAAAAGTTATTGGAACTCAATTTTGAACACTATATCAGATTTAGAAACGTTCACAACCAAACTGTTCCTATATCTGATGCAATATATATCCCAAAAGTGACAGTTTGAAAATATATTCTAAAATGAGATACAATTTAGAATGGTGCTTGTACAATCTTATAAAATATGCCAAAAATCATTCCAAAATATGAGTTTTGTTTAAGAAACAACGTGTTTCTAAAAACATTCCAAACACTAGTACAAATTAGAACGATTCTTTTAAATTATTTCCTAAGTGTTACTGAGTTCGTTCCAACTGATCATCAACGTCTATATTTCAACGGTCATACTGACCGTTCTATAAATCGTCTTAATTACCGTCGCAAAAATATGAACTAACGACTACTTTTTAACGGCTAGATACACATTGAGGGTGGTAAGTGTAATTAATCCGGAGGAGAATAAGAAGAGAAATGTATGTTTGTGTGACGATTAAGGGTTCGTTTGGTTCAAATGTGAGGAAAAAGAAAAGTGAAAGGGGATGGGTTGTTGGTACTATTAGAAGATGGGTACATCTCAAATGCTTCGACTTGTTTGGTATGAGGAAAACGAATTGAAAAAAAAAAAAACTATTTTTTATAATTTTAATAAATAACCATTTTCTTCATTTTGCATTGAAAACAAACAAATTAATATTATACTAATACAATTTAAGTACATCAAAAATTTAAAAATCTTAATAATAAAAATATTTATCAAACAAGAACAAGAATATTTTTTATTAATAAAAATATTCATCGGTGACTTCGATACAACAGTTTTTCAGCGATTATTTTATCATTCTTTTAATGATTATATACGGTATTATCAGCAAAAAAGAGAAAAAATAAAAAAAAATTAAATACATATGGACAATGCATAGATACATTTCGTATAGAATCAACAATAGTAGATATATCTAAAAACATGTAAGCAAGTGAGAAAACAACTAAAAACGACACATTCGTAAATACTCGATCGTGGCATGCATGCATCATTTTTGAAAGGAAACCCCTATTTGTAGTCGTTTATGTAATTTAATGCTTTCTCAATCAAATCAAATAATTGGAGAAATACGTACGAGGATCTATTCAGAAACTGATGTCTATGAATAGCCATAAAATTCTGATGACACCCAATATTTTGGAGTATTCTATCTCAATACGTTTTCTGGGAACAAAAATTTCATTTAAAAAATAATCTACTTTTCAGTAACTACTTTTAAATAAATATTCATTTTTTAAAGCCTTTGAAATGAATAAAAACCGTACTTAATTTAATTACGAAAAATATTTGAGACGATTTAATTACTCAAAATATAGTCATATATATGTTCGAGACGAATCTAACCTCTTGTAATACGATTGTGTTCATCATGAAATTCCATCATTTTGTCCATTGTATGTGTATTGTTCTTGATTTTTTCATTTTTAGTGATTTTTTGTTTAATTTTACTATTTTTTGTATTTTGGGTCTCGTATTTTAAAACATCATTATGACGGGGTTAGATTAATCCTATGTTTTGATTCTACTATTGAACTCCATTATTTTCATTTTTAGTTTAAAAAATAAGATTATTTTGCATTAGTTTTTAGTCTCCAAATGTTAAAAACCGACTTATTTAAAAAATTCTATCCCTTTTGCTACATCAATTTTAATTTTTGAAATCGTGGCATAAAATTTACCCAAAAGTTATATAATTAATATCCCATTATAACTTATTCTAGATAATATATTGATGTGGTTTGCGACTCAATCGGTGACTCATTGCGTAAAGTATTGCCAATTCTGACTTCAATAATAATCTCTTGATTTTGTCCTATAAAAGCGTCTCGCTAAAAAGATTATTGTTATTAATTTAAATTGAATCTGCCCTGATTCGGACCAAAATTTTCATACATGAAAAGTTCCACACTGCAAAAGTCAGAAAAATTGTTGCAGAATTGAGACCAGAGATATGTAATCCCATACCTGATCACAAACATGAGGTTACGATTTACACCCAAACAAAATTCACAAAGACGTTTCTGTCCTTCCATTTTTTACTTCTTGATGATGAGGATGATCAGATAAGAAAGATAATCTGCCGCCACGTGGCACTCTCTTACGTGTTGCCTGATCTCCAACAGGGATCATCAGGAACCACACAGCTCGATTGAGTGTGTTTTCCAAGGCTCTATAAATGGGCAGTGGGGGCTGTTTGGATAGTCCTCAAGGGCAGTGAAGAGAGTTAGAGTGAAACAAATCTATAGCAAATGGCATCCTCTGTGATTTCCTCAACCGCCGCGGTCGCCGCCCGTGCCAGCCCTGCCCAGGCTAGCATGGTCGCACCGTTCACTGGTCTCAAGTCGACTTCTGGCCTTCCCGTCGCTAGGAAGTCCAACGACATTACTTCTGTTGCTAGCAACGGGGGAAGAGTGCAGTGCATACAGGTGAACATTTATATTTGAATCTATGATAAATTTTAATTTAAAATCAGGTTTAGTCGAACTTATCAACCAATCTGCCAGTTAGTGTGATACACTCATGGATTCTTTCATTAAATCGTATACCAATTGCAAGATAAATGTACTATACGGTTCAAATTTGGCTAAATCGAATCTCGGCTAGAATTTTTTCCTGAATTCATTCGTGTGTGTGCGCGCGCGCGTGCACTAGCACTTAATAAAATGATTGGAACTTAAAGATTTGGAAAAATGCAGGTGTGGCCCACACAAGGGAAGAAGAAGTTTGAGACTCTTTCCTACCTTCCTGACCTAACCAGAGAGCAGTTGGCTTCGGAAATTGACTACCTTATCCGCTCCAAATGGATTCCTTGCGTCGAGTTCGAGCTCGAGGTTCTCTTAACATTAGTCACATTATACATACATATATGTGCACAATTTTAAAGATTTATTTACAATTTATTATGTTTATATATATGCAGCACGGATTTGTGTACCGTGAAAACCACAGGTCACCAGGGTACTACGACGGACGTTACTGGACAATGTGGAAGTTGCCCATGTACGGGTGCACTGACTCCGCCCAAGTGTTGCTGGAGGTTGACGAGGCTGTAAGGGCACACCCTGACGCCTTCGTTAGAATCATTGGATTCGACAACGTGCGCCAAGTTCAGTGCATCAGTTTCATTGCCTACAAGCCACCAGGCTACTAAATTATCCCACATATAAGAGAGTCACGTTGTATCTTTCTCTTTTGATTGGTTTTTTCCCTCCATTTTTTATGGATTTGGTATTTGTTGTCGAGAACAATTGTACCCTAATAAAATTTGTTTTTCCTTCCTAGAAATTACTTGCTGTTGTTACTTGATTATTAATTTTTCACTATTATTATTTATTTTTTATTCGCAAACTACAGATTAATTAGCAAATTATAATATTGACTGGGCTTGTCAATGAGTAGGGTATTATCTTATCCATACTAAAAAAATAACTTTCATACTCGTACCCATACCCATATCCAACCCAACGGGTAGAAGACCCTACCCTACTCTAGCCTAAATCTATAAAAATGAGTGGGTATGGATATGGTCTGATACCCTAAAATATCTATAAGTATGGGTAATGGCTAATGTCCTAAAATACCAAGGATAATGATATAATCTATTGTCCAAGGATGTTCATTTATCCATCAATTGACTAAATTGTTTTGATCTTAACTTAAATAGTATATATCATTTCATTACATATTAAAATTTTGACCAAACATGTTAGAGTTTTCATATTGATTCCGTAATTACTAAAAATTAATTTTATGGTCAAATTAAGTAAAACTTAACTTGATAGTTTAGAAAATAAAAAAATATGGACGAAAATTAATTTAGTTAAGTTTGAGTAATATATGGAATAATAAAAATTTATTTGAACTCAACTTATTAAAAATTCATCAAATCGAAGTTGAATGCAAATGCAAATTCATACGACACTTAATTAAGAGATTTAAATAAAAGTTAGATACATTATACTTAATTTTATTTATTTTTACAAACTATTACGTCTTCATTCTTTGTTTGAACTTGTCTCGATTTCATAATAAATTAATATTATCGATCCATCATTTTGATAAGTTTAAGATTCTTATTTTAAATTTTAATAAAATAATATTCAAGAAATAAATATATAATTACTCATTTTTATAAAAAAATAATAATTAATATCTTAATTTTATTAGTGAATTAATAAAATCTTTTACATGATTTTTTATGTATTTATTGTACTCATTCATTACTTAACTTTGAGTCTATAAAATATAATAAAATTTGAAGTATTTAACTTACTAATTATATTTTAAGTTATTATAATTAAAAGAATATATCTTTTTCATTAATTGAGAAAAACTTAATTGAACTTAAAATGCAAAATTGTTAAAAATATCATTTGAACTAAATATATATATATAATAGAATTACAACCACCTCTCCTAAGGTTTGGCATAATTATAAATACCTTCTCGTTGTTTGAAAAATTACAAATACTCCCTTAATTTTAATGTTCGTCTAACAACGAGCCCATTCCTTTAGGTTTTCATTCAGTTTTCATGATGAACAAACCAAAATGCCCTTTTAAATTATAAATTATAATTTTATATATATTGTATAATTTTCTAAAACTATTTTTATGAACTAATATTCCCTCTAGATTATTTATTTTACTTACCCTCAATTTTTTTTTTCAAATACTTTTTTTTATTTTTAAAAAATTCAACAAGGGTAAAATAGTAATACCCACTTCATATTTTATGGGCTACATAATTATTTTTCATTTGAGTGGGGTATTTATAATTTTCAAACAATGAGAGGGTATTTGTACCGATATCAAACTTCATGGGAGGCAACTGTAATTTACCCTATACAATATAACGGCAATATCTAGTTGTAGGGGGTAACTGTTACGTTTTTTAGTTCAGGTGGATGAATATTACATTAAGAATAGTAGTTTAAGGAGACAAAGTATATTAAATCTTTATTATTATTATTACTCTAAAAATAAGGGTGCTTCATAAATCTAAATTTTAGTGATTTAGGGCAAAATTTCAATCCAGTTTTGTTTGTCCTGTTTCACCTAAATTCTAACTCCATAATTTGAGCATCAGTTGAGCTCAACCATTATCATTATTAGTTTAAAAAAAAAATAACTTTACATTATTTTTCGAATTCTCCAAGAATTGAAAATTAAATTGTTTTATTTATTTTCAAGATTTCAGAATTGTTGCACAAAATTACACAAAAGAAACTGCATTAATCTTGGCCACAAAATATGCTGCACCATACACACCTTATCCTTTCATTTCCCATTCATCAATTATCAAGCCAGTTCAAGCAATATGGCACAAGAACCATAGGAGTCTGTCTGTGTCAGTTTGAGAGATGAAATATTTAAGGGAAAAAATACAAGCATTTTTTTGTGATATTTCTTATAAAAAAAAAATATGCCATTTTATCTCTCCGTGTTTTTGAAAATGCAACAATTTATCTTTATGTATTTTTGAAATGAAGCAGTTTACCTCCTTGCTATTATTTTTTTTATAGGATTAATTTGCTCATTTACAATATCACAGGGAGGTAAATCTTATTAAGCCCAATATTTAAGGCTAAGTTGCATTGATACCCCTCGAATTTATGTCCAAATATACAAAACTTGCTTAGTTTTTGTAAAATTATAGGTACGCCTCCTGAGGGGATGTTAGTGTAAACTTTTGTAATTACAACTATATCCTCAACGGGTATATTCGTAATTTTTTAAAGGACGTGATACGTTTGTGCATTTTAACCTAATATATACAATTTACCCAAAATTTAATAATAAAATACACAAGTCCTCATGCAAGAGTCACAGAATTTTGGATGCCTGATCTCCAATAGGGTTGTATGGGTTCATCAGGAGCCACATACCCCAGTTCAGTTTTGGTTGCAAGGCTCTATAAATGGGCAAAGGGGGCTGTTTCAATAGTCCTCAAGGCCAGTGAAGAGTGCTGAGCAGTATCAAAGTTCAAAAAGAGCGAAAGATATTTATAGCAAATGGCATCCTCTGTGATTTCCTCGACCGCTGCGGTCGCCGTCCGTGCCAGCCCTGCCCAGGCTAGCATGGTCGCACCGTTCACTGGCCTCAAGTCAACTTCTGGCCTTCCCGTCGCTAGGAAGTCCAACGACATTACTTCTCTCACTAGCAATGGGGGAAGAGTGCAGTGCATTCAGGTGAACGTTCACAATAAAATTTATGGTAGATTTTAATTTAAATTAGATTTAGTCGAATTCATCAGACAGCTATTTTGATATACTTGCAGTTACTCCCATTAAATTGTATGCTAATTGCAGGATAAATGTACTACTCTTATCGTGTAATTGGTTCAAATTGACTAAATCGGATTTCGGCTAGAATTTTTCCTGGATTTATCCATGTGTGTATGTATGTGTACTAGAAATTAATAAAATCATTGGAACTTAATATGGGCATAGTAAATAAAGATTTGGAAAAATGCAGGTGTGGCCCACACAAGGAAAGAAGAAGTTTGAGACTCTTTCCTACCTTCCTGACCTGACCAGAGAGCAGTTGGCTTCAGAAATTGACTACCTTATCCGCTCCAAATGGATTCCTTGCGTCGAGTTCGAGCTCGAGGTTCTCTTAACATTAATCACATTATACATACATATATGTGCACAATTTTAAAGATTTATTTACAATTTATTATGTCTATATATATGCAGCACGGATTTGTGTACCGTGAAAACCACAGGTCACCAGGGTACTACGACGGACGTTACTGGACAATGTGGAAGTTGCCCATGTACGGGTGCACTGACTCCGCCCAAGTGTTGCTGGAGGTTGACGAGGCTGTAAGGGCACACCCTGACGCCTTCGTTAGAATCATTGGATTCGACAACGTGCGCCAAGTCCAGTGCATCAGTTTCATTGCCTACAAGCCACCGGGCTACTAAAATTCATAAGAGACTCATCTTGTACCTTTGTTTTTCTGTGTCGTTTTTTCTCTCCATTTTTTATGGATTTGGTGTTTGTTGTTGAGAACAAGTGTACCCAATTCGAACTTGTTTTATCTTCCTAAAAGTCAATTGATTGCTGTTGCTTAACTATTAATTTTTTAGTATTAATATTTTAATTTGCCAGCTGAATCTAAAGGTGAATAGCAATTTACCTCCATGTGATATTGAAAATGAGCACCTTACCCCCTCATGAAAAAAAATATAGCAATTTATCCCCTATACTTTTTAAAATGAAGCAATTTACCTCCTTATACAGGGAGGTAAATTCCTTCATTTTAAAAATCATAGGGGGTACTTTGTTGTATTTTAAAAAATAAAAGGAGGTAAATTGCGATATTACAAAGAGGTTGCTTGCAATTTCCCACTGAATCTGATGAAGTTGCCAACTGAGTTAGCTTAATTCCCCCATTGCTATCATCAGCCAATTGATGGCGTTTAATGTTGAGATCTTATGAATATTTAGGAGGAGGTTATGAGTTTAAATTTTATTAAATGTTGGTGTTTTATTTCATTTTAATTAAAGTTTGTTAATTTATTTTACTTTGTGTATTTTTGTGAAATAACTAAAAATTTCATTTGTATTTTAAAAATAAGTTAAAAATTTTAACGTGAAATTCCACTTTGTTGGAAACTAAAGGAAGGTGGGATGCACACACAAGTGGTGCGATTAAGCTTGGATTTTGCTCGTTGACTAATGTTTTGCTCTTAATTAACAAAGATGTCCGTATATTGTACTTAAAATTACCATGATGAAATTTACTTATTTTAATATTGTTTTTAGTTTTTTTCTTTTTTTGGCATTTTCATCCATCCTAAGATAATAAAAAAATCTTAAATATATTTATTTTAAATATCAAAATTCCTAAAAAGTATATAAAAGTTTTTTTAAAATTTTATAATTTAAACTGAAAAAGTAAATTAAAATATCAACACAAAGACACTGACTTCATTTTCCAAATTTACATATCTATATGACTGCAAATATTAATTAATTATAAAAATATATTTTATTAATAAATTTGGGTTATTGTTTAATTTGAATATATTTCAATAAATTATGTAAATAATATTAAATACTTTTTATATTATTATTTAATTTTAAAAAAAAATAAATCAATTTTTTCAGCTATGAAAATATTTTAACTTTCATTTAAAAGCACAACTTTTTCTTACTCTTTTTTTTAAAAAAAAATAGTGGGGACGGTGATGTTGTCGCCCCTGCAGACAACGGTGGCACAACGCCACTGCCCTCTTCAACTCTGCGTTGCCCAAATTTATTTTTGATCCGGTGTCACCAAGACTGAACTTTTGACCTATTTTTAAAAATAGTACAATTTTTAACTGAACTTTCAAAATAAATAATTTTTTTTTTATGTTATTAGCCCATAAACAAGTAGGATTCCGGCATGTATGATTCCACCAAGAATACATTTATCACCAACCACCGTTTTATATAAGCTCTAAAAATATTTTATAAACGAATATTTTTAATTTATTGTCAAATTTTTCATCACTTCCACTGCATCCATCACTCTAATGTTTCAGAATTATTGTACAAAAACTGCATTCATCTTTGCCATAACATATGCTACACCATACACACCTTATCCTCTCATTTCCATTTCATTTCAAGCCACTTAAAGCAATGCAACAAGAACCATAGGAGCCTGTGTCTCTGTCTGTGTGAGTGATGAAATATTTAAAGTTAAATTACATTGACACCCCTGAATTTATGTCTAAATACATAAATATCTCATTTTTTTTAATAAATTACAAATACACTCCTTGATGGGGTGTTAGTGCAATGTACTTTGGAGATGTTCGTCTAAATTTTTGCCTCTCAATCAAAGACAACCTCAGCAAATATATTTGTAATTTTGTAAAGAATAAGGGTATTTGTGTATTTTAATCTAAGTCAGGGGTGTAAATGATAAAATACATATAACTCCTCATGCAAGAGTCACACAATTGTTTGAGAATTCAGACCAGAGATATTTTATCCCATAAAGAAAGGTCTGCACAACTCAGGGAGATGAGGTTACAACCAAACAAAGTTCACAAGAATACTTGCAGATTTTTCTTGTAACATCCACAAACTTTCAGTATATAATTATAAAATTAATTGATAAATATTTAAAAAAATTAGTTAATTAATTAATTAATTATAGATGCAAATTCTGATGGGTTAATTATATTTTTTCATCCAGACTATAATTGTTTTACACTTTGGCATTTAATTTTTTTTGTGTCAATTTACCATCTCAACTTTACAAAATTTTGCACTTTGTCATTTATAATTATTTTTCATCTAAGTTGTTTGTAAAAAAAAAGAAAAAAGAACATCACATGCAGTGCACATGTGAGATTTTAGGGTTATGTGATGTGATAAATTTTACATATTAAGAGCATGTGATATATGGCAAAGTACAAATTTTGTAAAATTCAGATGATAAGTTGTCAAAAAAAAAAAATTTTTGATCGCAAAGTATAAAATAGATACAGTTCGGATGACAAAAATATAATTTATCGTAAAAAATTAGGAGGAATGCAGTAGCTATTTTAATTAATTATTAATCACATCAAATTCAAATTCAAACTCAATTTTTCAAGCTCGTTTCAAATAAATTTAAATAATAATAATAATACGTTGGACTCGATTCGATTTTTTGAAGTGATCTGAAGAAGGCAACAATAGTGGGTAAGGAACCAAAAAGGGGAAAGAGGGCTGGAAATAAACATATTAATGAGAATCTGGAGAACCAAGAATGAGAAGAAATGATTAAGGATTGCTTTTCTTGGTGAGAAAGTTAGCGTGTCTTCTCTCTCACACGCTTTATATATTCATAGTATATAAACACGATTATGCTTGCAACGAATTCTCGTGGAATTGAATGACAATGGAGGAGGAACGAAGGAAACGTACAAGACGAACAACCTTAGACCAACTTCATGAGGTTTTTTTTTTTTTTTATTAATTTATATCTTTAATTTAATTAAATATCGTTTTTCGTTTACAGGTTTTTTTTTTTTTTTTATTAATTTATATCTTTAATTTAATTAAATATCGTTTTTCGTTTACAATATTTTTTATTATTTTTATTAATCTTTGAGTAATTTTTTTATTTTTTTAGAAGTGGTATATATGCATTAGTTTGATCAATATATTAATATAATATAAAACAAAGAAATATAAATTGTATCAAATTCACATAGTATAAATATTCACGCGTTTGGTGGAACTTGAATTCATGAAGTCGTATTTGTTAATAAGAGAAATCATATTTTTAGTCCCATAACATAGAAAGTGCAATACTTTTAGTCATCTACTTTACGAATTTTTTAAAATTATCAGAAAAATAAAAAAATACAGCACATCTAGTCTCGTGTCTAAGTTTTCGTCAAAAAATAGACGACAAGAACACATGCAATGTGTGTGTTCGTTAGCTTAGTTTGTCATATAAGTGATGGACACGTTCATTGCTGTCCTCGCCGTCTATTTTTACTGAAATTTGAACATGTGACTACACGTGTCGAGTTTTCTTAATTTTAAAACTGTTTTTTGAAAATTCTGTAAAGTATAAGATTAAATGTGTCGAGTTTTGCTAATTTTGAGATCATTTTAAAATTTTCATAAAGTATAAAATTAAACGTGTCGTGTTTTCTTAATTTCGGGACCATTTTGAACATCCGTCAAGCATAAACTCAAATGTGTCGAGTTTTCTTAATTTTGGGATAATTTTGAAAATTCTGTAAACCATAAGATTCAACATGTTGATTTTTTCTAATTTTGAGACTATTATGAAAATCTCATAAAGTAGGAGAACTAAGAGTGTTGAATTCCAATCATACGGACCAAAAAACATAATTTCACTCTATTAGTGAAACATCAACTTTAACTATTAAATTAAGACATCATCTATATTTTTAACTGTATTTCATATCGATTAAAGTTAGGCGTCGAACTAATTAACTCTAATTATTTGAACTAATTAATAATTAGGAGAGAAATTCGGTGCTAGAAAGGATTGAAAGTGAAAGCGAGGGCCAAACCAGCGGTTCTGATCACTCCGATGATGATTTTGAGTACAGTGACGATGAATATTTTTCCTACGCTGGCATTCAAAGTTGTACGTATAAATTCGACTTATAATTTAATTAATTGTATTAATTATGGTTTAATTGTCCTTAATTATTATTTATTTATTTGCAGCTGGACTAGATTTCTCTGATGATGAGTATGATTATGAATGTTATCAGGTGGTTTTTTTTTTTCATTTTTTTACTACAGTAATTTAAATTACTAAAAAATTATTAATATTCTTTTTTCTCGCAATTCAATTTTTTTTTCCTGAATAATCTATGTATCTACTAGGAAATAGAAGAAGATGATGTCGACCCAGACGAATTATCATACGAGGTAACTATAAAAAAATATTAATTTAGCGATATGTATATTTTATTTTTTGTGTAGACACGTGTTCCATATTGGATGTAAATAAGAAATCTGAGTGATTTATAAGCCCCAATGACTTCTCTCCTAATCGAGACGTCTTATCATAAAAAAATCGTGAGACTCATATGAAATTAAAGCAGACAATACCTCATATAATAGGGGACATTAATAACGGCACATGTCACGTCAATTTTATTCAAGAATCAAAGATATACATATATATATAATATGGTAATTAACAGGAGTTGATTGCTCTTGGGGAGATGGTGGGAGTGGAGAACATTGGATTGCCAGAAGCTGAAATCAACAAACATTTGCAGCCATTTACATGTCATTCTACCACCAATTTGATTATCGATAGGTATGTGCATTATATTACCTTAAATTATGATTTAATTACCACATTATTATGTATAGTGATAGATCTGAATTTTTTCGGACGTGTAAATACGTGTCTCTCTTTACGTGAATTTGTTTATAATACGTTATTTCATTATTATTTTAAGTTTATAATTATTTCGGAATGTACAGAATATTTATTGATATTATGATAGGGATAATTATATTTATATCCTCTAATTTATGGTCTGTTTCGTCAAATTATATATGCACTAGAAACATAATCATAATTTACACAAATTATCCTTATTTTTTGAAAAATTACACAGACACCTCCCAGAAATGGCACCACCATTTCACAAACTACCCCTTATTTTTTGACTGTCAGAGATGATTTTGAGAATTATATAAAAGACATGAGTGATTTGTATAAGCAGACCATAGATCAAGGGATCAATGTAATTATTTTTATTATGATATAACGATATGATTATTACGTTTATTAAACAAAAAAAAAAGTATTTCAATTTTCTTTTTTTTAATAATTTACACACATTTGGCACAAAATAGGTGTGTAATATGTCAAGTGGAGTATGAAGAAGGGGAAGAGGTAGTTTCAATACAATGTGAACATCTATACCACAGGGATTGCATAACCAAATGGCTTCAAATTAAGAAGGTAATATTCATACTATTCTTTCTTTTTTTTTTTTTTTAAGTGAATCGGATACAATTACATCACGAATTTTAATTATCAATAATTAATATTGAATTTATCAGTCTAAAAAATTTATAACCAATCAATACTATTATTATAATAGACCCAAAACTCAAATATCAGTTCGCATTTATAATTTTACTTCGTCAAGTAAACTATGCCTCATGAAAACAAAATTTGCAGTCGTTGTTTAAATTTCTTATATTTTAGAATTATTTTCTTAGTCCCATTTTGATTTTTTTTTTTTTCTGTTTTCCTAATTTTGCAGATTTGCCCAATATGCAACAACGAGGTCTCATCTACAGAAACATCCTAACATTGGATAGCAGACATAAAATGAATGTAAAATATTCGTACGTTGTACAATGTTTAGTTAAATTTATAATAGGATTATTTTTTTAATTTCTTTTTTTTTTTTTTTTGTTCTTGTGTATTCACAATTGTACATTCTTCATTTAAAGGGTGTTCGGATGAATTTATAAGTTTTTCTTGAAGTATTTATTAAGATATTTGACCGTTCGTAAAATAATATAAATTGTACTGTGTAATTAGTTTGACAGAAACTTAACTGGCGGAGCACTTTTGATACATGCGCATAATTTAAAATTTTGAACTATATTTTTAATTATATGAAAGAGAACAAAAATGAATAAAGGAAACTATCATCAACACTTGATGGACTCCATCGTGTCGTCTTATACGGATAGACCGTTTTGCGAAAACAAAATTTGTGCATAGGCCGAGCATTACATGGTCTGACTATGTAAAGCAACACAGTCGTATCCGTCAGTTTTAACACCTAATTTGATGGTCGGACCAAATCCACAAAAAAATTGTAAATAGTAAGGATCAAATCGTTGCAAATGAACATTAAGGACCAAAAGCAAATAAATCTACACAATTAAAAATCCACTAAATTTTATGTTTACTCTTGTTGTTTATTTATCAAAAGTTTTTCTACTTTTTGGCCTAATTACAAAAACTACCCTTAATAGTCAAAAAGTAGGGGTAATTTGTGTAATGATGTTGATGTTTTTTAAGGATGTATGTGTAATTTTTTTAAAAATAGAGGTAGTTTGTGTAAATAATGATGACGTTTTTGTAGGCATATATGTAATTTTTTTAAAAAATAAATGATTTGTATAAATAGACCATAGATTATAGAGTGTAAATATAATTATTCCAATTATATGATTATATCAACATGAAAATAACCCATACATCCGACTATTTAGAAACTCGCATCTATGTTACATAATTGAGAACTAAAAAATTTCATGTATTCGGCCAAACCTGATTTGAATAGTTTAACATTGCGCTCGATTCATAAATTTGATGGTAAAATTTCAAGTCCTTGGCAACAACTCGTGTAAATTGTTTAAATAGTTTCAAATCCAACTTTCATTTTGAATTATATATTATTGATGGATTTCAAAATCTTTTGATACTGAATCATCTAAAATATACCTCCCTCGGATACAAATCTTTCCGTCCAAATGCAACCTAAATGCCATCAAACATATTCGGCTGAAGGCAATGAAAGAGGAAACGGATAGATAAGTATTAACCATGACTATATGAAGGAAGAAGAGATGTATAACTTAGAGCTGTTTAATCCATGTCAAAATCTTACAATGGCAGAAGCCATCCAACAGGGTCATATTCCATTGTTCTGGGGAGCAGAATCTCCAACTCACAGCCGACCGGTCTCTAGTTTAGCAACAGGATGAATAGTCGCACGACCATATGGTATAGGCGGCTTCTTTGGTATACGTCTGACGACATGTCTCCTAGCTTTGACTTCACAACTTGATCTTTTCTGTTGGATATATCCCTTTCCTCACACTTCCTGTTCGTTGCTTCGTGGATGATGTCTTTGATCCGCTGTACCTGGAACCCTGAGCATACTGCTTGGTTTCTTCTGCATTGTTCCCTTTGCTTTTTCTGCTGTCATTTGAATTGTGCATCAGCAAAATCAGCATTAATGGATAAGCAAAGAAAAGCTGGAAAACAGAGAGGAAAAAGGGGTTCGCACCCGATGTGCAGCAGTAAAAATAAGACGCCTGCAATGGCTGTGCCTTTGACAACCGTTTTCAGCAGTGGCTTTCGACCAGGCTTCGGAGGAGACAATTGAGAATTTGTGTCTTTCCTTCCATCTGGAATACTTTCTGGCAGAATATTCAGACTGATTTCTCTTTTATCCTGCGTAGGAAGAGAGCAAAATAATCATATATTTACGAGATGAAATAGACCACTTCAGATGCAAAATTTTTGCATGACAATTTAATAGGAAATCACCTGACTATGATTTTCAGCAGCGGAAGTAATATTATCTTGAATGCTGTTGACTACATGAGCTCCATTCATGTTCTTAACGGGCAAGCAAGGATCGTTGTCTGAAACAGATTTACATACATCTGAAACAACCAGAGTTGTATTTTGAGTAGTAAAAACTTGAGGATTGATGTTTTCAAGCTGTTTGCTGGATCTTTCACTCTCCTCAACTGATTCATTGTTGCATGAAAATTTTAAGTGGTCCGATTTCACAACTGAAGTATGATTTTCCCCAAACTGCAAGATATCTGAGTCTGGACCGAGCACGGTTGTCCTGAAAGCCTCACTCTCCTTTTCCAGGCTTAAGTCATTTCCAAGATTGTTGATTTGAATGTCACGTGATTCACCTTGTAGAGACTCTATACCAGATAATTCACATTTGCTCTGAGATGTAGGATCACACTTAGTAGAAGCACTTGGTTCCATTTCAGGTTGCGCTGCCGATGAATCAAATGGCATAGTGTCTGATTGAGTTTCAAACATCTCCATTTTTGGGGGTTCAGATAGTGCAAATGAATCTTTGTAGTGCTTTTCTGCCTCATGTTCCTTTGACTCAAAGGAGTAAACATTTGTGCTCAAAGAATCATCCTCATCAAACTGGTCGTCAAACTCCAAGTTGAGCAGCCGGCCTAAAATGGAGCTCATGCTAGTGGTGGAAGATACCTCCATTTCCTCGTCCTCGGAAAATTTCCTCCGGGATCCATTGTGGAAACTCCTTTTTTCCGAAGTAAGTCCTTGAGAATCGACATTCAAAAAGAAATCAAATAGATTGTTTTCTCCATCAAGAGTATCAGTATTGCTGCCATCAGTTGCATGCACCATTAAATCCGAAAATGCCAAGTAATCTGAAATGTAATTGCTTTCTCCTACATCGACGCATGAAGAGTCTCCGACGACAGAATCATCATTCTCAAGGGTAAAGTTGATATTGGAAATGTCTGCAGTACCATTTCTGCCGTTACATCTCTCTTCATTATTTACATGTGAAACACAGTGGTTTAACTTTTTCTTCGAAATGATGCCACAAGAAGACATTTGATCGAGCTCATGATCATTCATAAGATCTTGTGGAGAAGCTGATTGCACTGTCTTAGATAAAGAAGCTGATTGCACTGTCTTAGATAAAGAAGCTGATTTCCTCTGTCCGTGTTTAAACTCATCTGTACATTGGCATTTAACATCTGATTCAGGTGAATTTTCTAGGTCGGAGGTTACTCCATCGGCATAATTAATCTTGCCTGCCGATGAAAAGGAAATTTCACCCATATATCTGCTTTCTGCCTCATCCGAATCTTCAGAGCTACTATCATCATCTCTATTAGATGGTGCACACAGATTTTTCTATATCACAGCAGAGTCAACATAGATTAATCAGTGACTTGATACTGGCATTTAACTTGGCAAAAAAACATCGATTTTCACTACTCACAAATAAAACGACATCATGCGATAAATAAACTAATCAATTACCTGTTTCAACTTCATTTGTGAACCCTTGCGTGAACTGTAACTGGATGAACTTGAAAGGGTGCATTGTGATGATTCCAAGCTCCTTCTAATTACCCCGACCATATCTGTTGGCATGGCTACTGAGTTTATAACCATATCAAAGTCGGGAACCTAGTCGAAAAGAAATACAAAAATGTTAGTGCCTGACTCGAAACAATTTGGAATAAATGCTGCAGAAGAAGATAGAAATCTATGCAAACAATCTGATTAAGAAATATCTTACACTTAGTTGCTTCGACCTGGCTTTCTTTGAGAGTGCTCGTATGCAAATGCAAACTTTTCGAACATTCTTTTTCTCAACAACATCTGATGGTGAAAAGAGGTCAATGCCGCTCAATCCCAGAATTTTGCATATCTACCAAAACACAATGAATTAGATTAGTAAACTCTAATAAAGCACTCTAGCAAGTAAAATCCAATTGTACCACCAAACTTATATTTATTCATACTAGACAATATTTTTTACATGGATGCAATAGGAATATGAATTACTTCTGTGAAAGAACTAACATGTACAACATCTTTGTAGGATGGACATGAAAAAGATGCATTACCTTCAGAAAGGAATCGACGTTGGAGTAAGGCCTGTACCTCCCACTGCTCTTCTTAGAACCAAATGGCCCATATTTATGTCTCAAATGTCTAAGCTCCATGCATTTTGTCAACAACAAATTCCACACAACCTTAGAAACTTCAAACCTGAAAGGCCACAGATGTCAGTTGATAATTTAATGAATGCAATGGAAATGCTTGTGAAGGTTACGAGCCCACATTATGTCTTGCTCTATTCTGCAGTATAACGTATGAAACTCAGTGCTTCCAGTCATGAACACATCAAGTCTGTTTGTATTTTAATCTCAATTGTCGAAAAGGAAACAATTAATTCTTCTCACTTGCAGGTATGAGCACATTCCTAAGAAATAGTGCATATATAAGAATCAAGATGATGAAAATGTCATATTATGTTGTTTCGTTACTCAGTAAAATAAACCATTCTTATTTTTCAGCTGCACACAAATTATATCCTCCTTTAAGGAAGTATTTTCCAGCCTAATTTGTTCACAATGTAGTCAAAAAGTAAAACTCTACCAAATCATTGAATTTCAGTACTTTGGTCACTTGACCTACAAGATCCATGTACTTCTATGATGCATCAATTCAATATATTCAACAGTTTCTGTCATGAAACTACTCAAACTATCTGTCATGAAACTACTCAAACTATCTGTCATGAAACTACTCAAACTATTAAATTTACTGGTCATATCCACAATAAGTCGATGAAAGCTTTACTCTAGGGCTGCCCATGATCACGTTTGTAGTTCCCATTCCACCAAATTTCTGCTTCATTGCCATTAACTTAAATACATAACAAAGGAGTGGAGAGAACAAGTTATTGAAACTTCTACACCAATCTTAGACATTCTAGCAAAACTGAAAGCACAATGCAAATTTTACACAAACCAACTCGAGACGAACGCGATAGTCAGATGGTAAAAGCCATAGGTGTCTTCCCATTTTCTCTACAATTAAATCTTCTTTTAGTACCTAAAAATAGGAAGATCGATTGAACAAGGTACACACTCACTTCAGAACATCATCAAACCAAACCAAACAAAACAAAGAAACATTACAATCCCAGAACATCAAGAAACATGCCAAACCAACACTCAAGATCCCTTCGCACAACCCAACTAATACAAAGAAATGAATGTATAAATTAAGCACTAGTCAAGAATCCGACCCATGTAAAAAAATTAAATGATAAATACCAAAATTCAAGAACTCACAATATCTCCCCATCTTGAAGCAAATCAGAGATATACAACTCCTCATCAAATCTTGCGTTGAGAACTTCCCCAAGCCATATTCTTGTCTGGGTCTGAACCCAAGAGACCAAATGTCAAACACAATCCAATAACTCATCATCCACATTAGCAACCGCCGAAAAGTAAATAACAAAAAAAGAAAGGGCACCACTGTGAGTTGTGCGTGCAAAAAGGGGGACCTGCACCTGCAAGAAAACTTCATCCAGCTCCCGGAAGCTGGATTCCGCCGACGACGGAGATGAATCGATCATCCTCAGATTTCCCGCCTAAAATCTCTCATCAAACCACCAAATTCAGTACAGAAAGTGAAGTGGTGCTTGCAGAAGAGAGAAAGTGGGAGAAGAATCTTGGGAAATATTTGAAATCTGTTTTCAAGTTTACGAGGCAAGTGAAGCGGCCGCGTGGGTAGTTGGATATCTTTTTCTTGTTTAAATTAATTTTTGGTGCATGAAAATGAGAATTCAGACAGCAATAATTCTTCGTGTGGACAATGTTTTTTTTCAAGAAATCTACTTGTGGGCTTTGTTTGGGATTGGGATTTATGGGACAGGCGAGCAACGTAGCGCAGGCTGGTCCTGAGAAAGACAACCTGCGGATTATGGGCGTCTACTTTTTGTATTTTCTCACTTTTTTTTAGCCCTTTTTACAATCAGCTGCCTTTTCCCAGGCTTCTTTTCTTCCCTTTTTTTTATTTGCTTGTTATGTTTTCTCTGCTTGACTGTTGACTTAAAGACGTGTTTACACTATACCATGAAAATTTTTAAGTCATATTTAATTTGGCAAATTCTGAATTACTTGCATGTCAAGTGTAATATATTTATCGTTTGAAAATTATACAATTTAAAATGAGTGACCAATCATATAACAAGTGTATTGCATTTATGTATGATTTGTTTGGTTTGATCAAACCTTATTAGAATAAGAATTTTCCTCGAATGATTGGTCTGCAGTGAACTAATAATATAAGCTAGTCCAATGTTTACTTCATTAGATCGAAGCACATACTTTATCGTCTGGCCTGCTCATGATTATTCGTTCATCCCACAACTATTCCCACTATTTTTATGATTACGAAACTCCCGTCTTCGCCAATCACCATCTTGGATTTTTTTAAAATACTGAAATTAATAATAAAATAAAAGGGGTAATTCTTTCGATCATAATTTCAATTCATTAAATTAAACAAAAAAATATAATTATTAAATAATCATATCATATATATAATTTCACTTTAACTATATACTTGAAGTAAACATGACCTCAAAAGACTCTTTTTTTTTGTTTACTTTTGTCTTTTTCGCTGCTCGTAAGAAAGACAATAAAAAATACTCCAAAGATTTATTTATATCGTGATATATAAAACACACAGTTCAATTTATTTTAAAATTAGATACACTTTATCTAGCTCGACTATTTTAAAGTAGCATTTATCCTCTTTAAACTAACAAATATAAATTTACCACCTATAATTAGATACTTGGACAAGATTGGCCTTATATATACTATATATATGTAGTAAAAAATGTTTTTTTTTATTAAACATTTTGCAATTTAAATTCAATTTAATTTGTCTTAATGGAAAAATACATTTTAATTAGAATAAAGTAAAATGTGACTAGTAAGTTAAGTAGTTCAAAGTTTATACATTAAAAGTTAAGTAACGAATGAGTACATTAAATATACGAAAAAATTTCATGAAAAAGTTAATATTAATTTTTCATTTTTCAAATATATTTTCTTTGGGAATGTAACAAAAATATACTTATTTATTTTTTAAAACTGTTCAACTTTTGGTTAAGTATACTGTCAAATTTTTTTTAAAAGAAAAATATATATGAGTTGTTGGAATATATTATATTTGTTGGTGTATCTATTATATGAACTTATTATATTTACTTTTAATCTAAATTCTTCATTTATTAGATACTTTTATTTATCTTGATTAAAAATATTTTTTTTAACGAGAAAATAATTTAGTGATGATATAATTGAAAATGGCTTATTTCGATTTGATTTTTTATTTTTGAGGTTGAAGTCTCATGAACAAATTTGAGGTCAAAACTTCGATTGTCATCAAATGTGTGGAATATTTATCCCATTTATTTAACGGGTCATTGTTATATTGATGTATTGTTTAACTCATTGAAATATTAATATAATTATATAATTATTTTTTTTTTAAATATATATGTATATGCATGTAGAATTTGTTGTGAGTTGTCTAAAAATTCAATTTTATGTATGGACATATTATTGAGGGATAATTATATTTACACACAATGACATATGGTGTGTTCACGCGTAAATCGTCTATATCTTTTAGATAATTACACATACACCCAGTAGAAAGTAGAAACGTTAACATCATTTACACAAAAACTACAATGCTTGCTTTTCTAAAAAAATACATATTAACCCCCCCCCCCCCCCAAAAAAAAAAA
>NC_026159.1:6007171-6027416 GCF_000512975.1 Sesamum indicum | reverse complement strand
CCCCCCCCCCCCCCACAAAAAAAAAATCAATATCATTACACAAACTACCCCTACTTTTTGGTTATTAAGGTAGTTTCTATAATTATGCAAAAGACAAACGATTTGTGTAAATAAATCATAACACTAGAAAAAATATTACTATTAGCTACAATATTAGTAGCTACGGTAAAAATCATAGTCAATGACTACTATTAACTATAGTTAAATAAAATCGATATAAAAACTAGTTTTTCTACTTTGAAAAGATTATTTGTCATGGCTAAGAGCCACGGCAAATGTTTTAACCACCATCGCAAAAAAAACAACGGCCAGGAATCGTTGCATTGTGTGGTTGTGGTTAATAACTATTTGTTATTAATCATTGCTATTCATCGTAATTAAATATTATAATTCTTTTAGTATAAGTCAAGGGTATGTAAATATAGTTACCCCTGTTATTAATGTTGCACTTCACATATAATTTCTACATATATAAGGTATTGTTTTTTAAAAAATATATACACATGATAAAAATTTCTACACATAATATATATATGAAGTATAATACGAGATAAAAAAAAAGATTAATTTATAATAATAATAAAAAAAAACTGGCAAAGAATATATTAAAAGCGTGTTAGAAACAAAAGCTTTTTTGGGGAAAGAAAATTGAAGAGGATTTTCCTTAGGAAGCACTCTTGAAAACACAAGTGTAGAAAATTAGAAAGTGTTTGTTGTGAAAACGCGAGGCCAGATCCTTCATTTTCGAGTAATCATCTTTATTTATTGGAATAATTACACCATCTTCTTTTAAGATGTGATGTAATTATATATAAATTTTTTGTTATTTGAAAATTTTTATTTTTAATATTCATGACGCGTGTTTTTATCTAACAAATAAATCTTACCATTAGTTAAAATTCACTGAACTTGTCGGTATTGACAAAAATATTGAATGAAAATCCTTGTTCACCAAACTACCCTCATATATCTTCACACGTTAATGCATAAAGGGAGGTATATCCTTACCTCTTATAAGGGTAGTTTGACTGAAAAAAAGAACTGTTTTACATGCAATAAGTTAGTATTAAGTCAATCGGGTGTAAATATGAATTTTCGTTCAATTCTTTTTGCTAATATCAATAAATTCAATGAATAATGGAATGATCTATTTGTTAGACAAAAACAAATGCCCTTACATGCTAGATGTAACTTTCAAAACCATAAGGGGTCTATGTATAATTATATCAAAACTTAGCGGAAAATGGTATAATTATCCCTTATTTTATTTATGGCATGTAATCCCTGCAATCACAATAAATAATATTTTACATTTTAAAATATATTATGAATAAGAACGAAATATGCAAACCAAATAACCAACACATAACATTGCATAAAAAAAATAACTTAGAAGTATTGAGTATTGTCGACACAATTAAAAAAAAAAAAAAGCTTCACTGCATCACAAATCGTCATTTATAATTGGAAAGAAGCCTTTCTTTCATACTTTAAAAAATATTATAAATAAAATAAAATATATAAACTAACTCATTACATTTCATTAAAAAAAAATTAATTTAATTAGGGTAATTATCGATATAGTAAAAAAAGTAATACCGTTCTTGTAAACCCATCACAAGAAAATTGCGCATACACCATATGCGTTGATTAGAGTATATTATAACTGATCTATTAATACCAAAAAAACCAAATCGCAACCACATTAAAAAAAAAAAAAAAAGACACAAATTGGAAGTACGTTTCATTGTATCAGACGTCTTACCAATGATTGGAACCTTCATAGCAGGTAACATAACTTTGCTATTAAATTACAATAACATGTGACCAATTATTGAGGATTGTAGATGCAACAATTAAATGTTTTCCCCATTCCAATATGAATTTGAAATCATAAACTTTTAAAGTATTAAATGACAGTGGATCTCTTATTTAATGCAAAACTGTATAAATAATAAATTATTGATCTCCTCTCTTAACAATATAAGTATTTTTCCCCATGCTTCTGGACCCACTCAAGCCCTTCTGTCTAATTTAATTATTTTCAAATCTTGAGTGGCCCAAAATATTTAATTTCTTTTGAATTTCGAATTCAAATATTTGAAATTCAAACTTGAATTTCAGCATTGAAATTTTAGAGATCCGGATCTAAGTAAGAAAATTGGAAATTTTCGTAGGATTTTATTTATAACAATATTTTTACAACTGCTAGAAAATAATATAATTCAAGATGCACAATAGTCGAGCTGTCCCGAAACTGGATTGGCCCATTAAAAAAATTGAGTTGGTAAGGCCCTGATTCGAGGATTGGGTTGGTTCGGGACCACGACCAATCTCAAGTATCAATATTTGTTATCAGTCTTGTCTGGTGGCTCAAAATCGTTTGGTCTTGGATCAGGTGGGTTAACTCTACTAGCCTTCTTTTCTTAAATATCACGTAATTTTTATTTTATTATTTTAAGTTGATTATATTAGTAGGTTTTTAAAATTTTTAAAATTCTAAATTTCTTTGTTTTTATTGTTTTATGTCTAAATTTTTAGTATATTGATTTATTAATACTTATTGTTTATTTTCATTCAAATTATTGTTTAAGTTTATTTTATTAATTACTCTTCTTCTTAATTATAAATTTTTATTTGATTTAATTTATTAGAGATACCTCAATTTCATAAAAATATAAAAATAAGACAGGCCCAATTGGGCTTATACTGACCTCAACTGGTCCATCGCCAGGGTCAGGCCTGGGTTTAACATGGATCCAACTCAATAACCCAATTAAAGACTTAGAAACACCTTAGAATCGACCATAATCAGCGCTGCGCCAGACTTTTTTGGGGTTGGGTTGTTATAGAAAGCCCAAGGCCCCAGTGAGAAGCCCAAAGATCGAGGCCCATGTCTGAAATTATCATTCTTCCCCTCCTTGTTGATTAAAATTGCATCCTTTTTTATCAGATGCAGACACAATTTTTAATGAGTGCAACAAGCTTCCTCAGAGTCACTGTAGGCTTCTCTATCTTGCTTGGAGAGGTTTGTCATAATTATAATTTTTTATTATTATTTAAAAAATTATAAATACTTAATTAAAATTAATAATTGTATGATAAATATCCTCTCGTGATAGTCTATTATAGGGTGGTATTTGTTAGATGTTCATTGATTTAAGAAGGGTATTTGTAACTTTGCAAACAACGAGAGTATTTTATAATTTTTTAAATAACGAGGAAGTACTTATAATCACGATAAATTTTTAAAAAGATTATTGTAATATACCTTTTATTTAATTAAAAATACTTCAAGAGCTTATTCTTAAAGTAAAATTTACAATCTACAAGCTCCAAAAATATTTAATAAAATATATGGAAACTGAAAATTAGATTAATGCTATACCACCAATCCTAACAAGTCTTTGCATTGACCATGTTGTGATTTTGAAAGAGACAACTAAAATTGTTAACATTTTTTTCTTTTTTTTTTTAAAAAAAATACAAGATTGTTGACATTGACTATGTAGTGTTTACACTTCAACTTTGTTCTATTTAATTAAATAAATATAATAAATATAACAAGAATTTACATCATACATACGCATCGAGTATAGTATGAATACTAGTTATATTATTACTTTAGAGATACTCTTCGATGCTTTTTGTTTTTTAAAATATTTATTTATTTATTTACTAGAAGTTGTTTTTTTTGCTCAATTTATTTATTTTATAAAAGAAAAATGCCGGTAAATAATTAAGAAGTTGCGAGTTCGAATGTCATGAATATAAATTGATAATTTATTTTTAATAGTAGTGTTTTATTTATTGTGAAATACATTGATTGATTTAGAAATATTTATATATTAAATTAATATTTTAGTTGAACGTACTAATATACCAATTAACAATGTTTGTATTAATATAAAAAAAAATTCTCCACACTCATAAACGGCAATTAATAACATTCTTGCATTAATTTTTTTTGTCTAGTAGAATGAAAAAAATTATTTATTATATATATATATATGTAAGAATGATTTAATATATAAAATAAAATAAAATGTAGGTGGTAATTTATGCACTAAATGCCAAAAAGAATAGACGAAATTAATTTCAAGAAATGATTTTTTGTTTTTTGGTTTTCATTTTCTCCTCCCCCTTATTAATAATTTAGTTGGGTGATGATGGGTGGGTAGCGGGGTCTACTCAGGTCAGTTTCCTCCTTCCAGGAAGCAGACGGCGGCGGCGGCAGCTCTTTGACTTCCCGCCATTCATACTCCTTACCTTTCTGCCAGTCTTCCCCCACTTAATTATTGCTTCAAGAATTAATCCAAAAATGAGAAACAAAAGGAAAAAATTACTGCTTGAAAATAATCACGATTCCAAAATATCCCACCACCTAACACACATAGAAAATTCCAAAAATCTCAAATACAGTGAATTTGCCAGCAAATAAACAATCAGTGAAAATCCGATTCTTGACTAGTCTACCTTCTTCAACTTCAAAACCCAATTCGTCTTCACTTTCCTTCCAAGCCCACCATGAATATCTGGTGAAAAGGGATCGCTGACCTGATTGAATTTTCTTGCTGGTTTGCCATGGTTTTGCTTCCTTTTGAGCGGTTTCAAGAATTATTTTGAGTGTGATCGGTTCATTCAAGAAAAACGCCTTGTTTTTTCGGCTTTTGTGGAGTTTGTTATGGCGAATAATGGTGGTGGTAGTAGTAAGAAAGAGATAGCACTGAGGCTGAGGGCGGCGGCGGAGGAGGCGGTGCAGTGCATTGGGTTGGGCTACGATTTGACGCTTGACTTGCGCTTGAAGTACTGCAAAAAGCAGCAAGGTTCGAAAGATGGGTCCAGGTTGATCTCCATGGACGTTGATCAGGTCCGGGATATCGCCGTCCCTGGAGGAATTTTGGTCCAGAATGTGCCCAAGTCTATTAATTGTGATAAGGGGGAGCGCATGCGCTTTAGCTCTGACATTCTATCGTTCCAGCAGGTACTCTTTGATTGTAATTAAGTCAAATGCTAAGAAAATATTGGATAATTTTTTGTGAACTTTTTGGGATGTTTGATTTATAAGCTTATGTTGTTCTTGTAGGAATGAAAAGTTGATGCTTTGTCTGATTTACTGGTGAAATTTTCATTTTCAGTGGTGGGATTATGAAAATTTGGTTTATGTTTAGACTGGGATATGCAGTGATACCAGTTTAGGTTGTTTGAGTGGATATTGAAATGTGTCCGTGGTGGGGTTATGAATTGGAAGATTACTTTTGAGAAATTGCTGGATTCTTAAACTTTTTAGGCTGCTTCAGAGTCAAATGGTGATAATTCTTTTTCACTTTCTAGATGTCGGAACAGTTCAACCAGGAATTATCACTTTCAGGTAAAATTCCCACAGGCCACTTCAATGCAGCATTTGAATTTACGGGTTGTTGGCAGAAAGATGCTGCCTTCACAAAGTCCCTCGCCTTTGATGGGGTCTTCATCAGCCTGTACAGCATTGCATTAGAAAAATCCCAAGTAATGCTACGAGATCATATCAAACAAGCAGTGCCATCTTCATGGGATCCGGCTGCATTAGCAAGGTGAGCAGAAAACATTATTTCCTTCTCCTTGCACGTGCATACTTTCAGCCTAGATGTGGAATCACTTTGTTTTCTCTTCCTTGCCTGAGACTCGCCTACCTAATTGCTCTCAGTTTGTAATCCCTTAGTTGTTTCTGTGTTGGAGTTTTAAATGCTAACTTGGGATACTTCATCTGTGTCCTATACCCAATGACCTTCTACACAGGGGAATCTGAGGACCTTCGTAACCAACAAACTAAAAGTTTACACTTTTCTTTAATGAATATTTGGTTACTCCAACAGACAGTGTGATCCTAGCTTCAGGCTTTAAGCTATAAGCGTTTCAAAGAATATCTGCAATCGTTATTGCCGCAGGATATAACTTACATTTCATCTTCTTTGAGCTGCTTGCAAGTGTAACTTCCAAACAAAGGGGACTGATGTAAGGAGCTAATTTAGTGTGAGACAACCATTTGGCACCCTTGGTTGTGTATTAACTGTAAATGCAATAGGGGGTTGTGATGCCATTTGAATAGAGGATAGTGTTCATTTTGGTCACAATGTGAATTTTCTCACTGCCTTGGCCAATTTAGGAGATCCTTACTGATTATCATATGTCTGATCATTCATGTTTATTGTCTGTTGCCCTATTAAGGCTGTATTACTTATTGCTGGGAAAATAACTGTTTGCTAATCTGAAATGTAGGAAACTAACTAATCATAAAGGGATTGGATGAATGATGTAAACTTACGATTCTGCTTGATATTTCTGTTGGAGAATTTAATTGCTTAATTCCTTTTAAAATTTCATTTGCAGGTTCATTGAGAAATATGGTACCCATGTCATTGTTGGTGTGAAGATGGGAGGAAAGGACGTTATATATGTAAAGCAGCAGTATTCATCGCCTCTCCAGTCCATTGAGGTGCAGAAAAGATTGAAGGATGTGGCAGACAAGAGGTTTAGTGATGCCAGTGGACAATCTAGCATGCTTCCTGAGAAAGCTTATGGCAGCGAAATGGTTTGTTTCCTTGGATTCACATTTCTTCATCATGTGTTTACCAGTGTTTGTTTTATTTGGTTGTTGAATCTACTCCATAGACCATACTTTCTTTTCTCTTTGCACGATGCCTTTACTATTTACATTAAAGGCTTATGCATTGGGATGAATAATTGTCAAATGGTGAAAAAGTATTTATCTGGCTGTGTGTTTATGTAAACGTAAGCATACTATTTAGGCAGAGTTCAAGTGCTTCACTGGAAAAAGCAATTCAAGGTTTTTAACTTGCTCCTGCATATTAAGACCAACCATAGTTTGCCAAGCTGTGACGGAGAGACTACGAGCTCATGATGTGCCATCTTGTAAGAACGGTAGTACGAGCATCCTGGAAGCTCTCAGAAGTAGTGTAAAATATGCAATGACCAAAAGAATATGAGAATAATCAAAGCACCATCTACAATATGGACACTCCATGGTTTTTCAGTATCTATTTGAATCCTGTCAGAATAGGAATTCAACTGTAATCTACCTTATAGATATGTGTCTACAAAATGTGGTGCAAGTTAAGCTAGATATAGTGTTTGCCAAAGGAAGAGTGAGACATAAGTAGGACTATGGGAATAACTTTTGCCTTGAAGCCGAAGGAAAGCTAGTCAAAAGCCTACAAATTGTATAGTGTTTAAGATGAATGTTACCTGAACTGAGCCAAAGATAATCCAGTCAACTGCCTTAGTGAATGTTTGCTTAATAACACTCTCAGTTTGCTTTTGAAATAACTTGTTTAGTTGATTGACCTTATTTCTCATGTGAGCTAGTCTCACTTGCTTAACAACCCTTCAGCTGTTTTCTTCAAAAAAATATATTGTGAAATTATATTTTGGAATGAGATTGGATATTTTTTCTGCAATGGAATTTCACCTCAATTGTAATATGTGACCAGTAAAATGGTTTTTGTTCGGCTGTACCATTCTGATTAAATCAGATTATGGGAAATTGTTGTTTGATTGAAATCTCATTGTGCTCTCAGTTACTATATCAACAATACAGATGATCCAAGTTATTTTGGCACTTCTATTCCCTATATTTCATTTGATCTTAGAAATTCTGAAACATGACAGAATTTCCATACTCTAATACCTTTGCTCTATTCATTTCCAGTATGAGAGTAATGAAAGAAGATCTGCATTCTTGGATCCCAGTACACCAAGTTTTCACTCTAACCAAGAGGTAATAATTTTGCAAAATAAGTTGTCTCATAGGCAAATGATAAACTAGCATCCACCAATTTTGGTTTTGACAAAGCAGTCCTGAATTGGGGCATACACATATAAGCTTTATAATGCATTTGATACTGTAACATTATCAACTACTGTCTTTCTATGTTTTCTTAGTTACCTATTATTGGTTTTCTGGACTCACATTAACTTGGAAGCTTTATGCATATTGATAATGGAAATTCCAGGAAGTTACTTTCTTCTGGAGGAGGATAGGTGGAAGCAGCAGTAGAAATATGACTCATACTAACTGGTGTCAGACTGTGCAGCTTGAGCCTGAAGTGATCTCAATGTCTTTTATTCCGATTTCGTCACTCTTGAATGGAGTTGATGGGAGCGGATTCTTGGGTCACGCCATTAATCTATATTTGCGTTGTAAGCATTAAGTATCATTGCAGTTGATTAAAATCTATGTTCTTCGCTTCAAGTTAGTGAGCTTCGTCTATTTCAAACTCCTGACTTTTGAGTCCTAAGCATTGGAGCGGTAACATTAACAGATTTTAGCAATCTTACTTTCATCACTGAGATGTTAGCATAATTATCACTGTAGTATTCTTATGAATGCACAATGTTATTCTCTTTAGTGTTAAACCTTTACTTGCTGCTTGCAGATAAGCCACCTATAGAAGAACTTCATCAATTTTTGGAGTTCCAACTTCCAAGGCAATGGGCACCTGTATTTGGTGATGTTCCCCTGGGTCCCGAAAGAAAGCAGCAAGGAGTTGCATCTTTGCAGTTCAGTTTGATGGGTCCCAAGCTGTACGTTAATACTAACGAGGTAAACTGTGCCAATTTCAATTTTTGTGTTTAAGTTCAATCTTCTGATTTTGCCTGCCATTATGTATGAAAATAATTCCACTTCTCTTCTAACAAGTGAATCCATCAGTGAATAAGATGCTATTCAAATAGGGTCAACATGACGAGCTTATAATTTAACTTTCCTAAGTTTTGGGGCCATGTTCTGCATATAAACTGGATGTTGTTTCTTGTGCAAAGTTGCACAGGGAAAGGGCCAAAATCCTGAGCCCATAGCAGGAAGAGTATGAATTTAAGCTAAAGTAATAATCCGAAAGTGTGGAAAGCCATATCGAATATTTCAATAATATAATTATTGAACCACTAATAAAAAAAAAGGAAAGATACCTGTTTCATTTCATTATAAGAAAACAAATTATGAACAAGAAAAGAGAGAAATCTTTTAGCACGATCATACCTTAACCACTCAGAATTGCTAGTGGTGCTAGAAATTTGAATTGCTATTGATTTCTGTCTGGGTACTAGACATTTTTTATGTTTGAGCCACAATGTAACTGATCTATTTTTTTTAATGTGTGCTCAGAATATAGCATTCTTTAAAAGAAAGAGGGGTAAATACACTTTGCTCTCCTATAGGGGTAAATTGATTTTTATCACTATAAGGATACTTCAAAACTGATAAAGTTATTACACTTTATGAAGGGAAATTTAATTTAGAGGTGCCATCACAGAAAACAAAGATGGAGAATCTTGCAAATCTTGTCAAAGAATTATTATTTTATACAGAAAGACATAAAAGAAACATTTACTGATAGGATTATATAAAATTTAAGAACAGAGATGAGCTAGTTGTGTAAAGGCGATGCATCTGGCCATTCTTTTCTGGAATTGACCCAATAAATAGATATTCCTCAAATTTAGAATGAAATCATTGAAGTTTATTACAATAAGTAATGAATTTTTTTGTCAGATCATGTGGAGGAGAGAAGAAAAAGAGATACTTTGTTTTTTTTTATTATTCATTTATTTATTTTCTTTTGTTTCTTGGGGGGCTGGGAGGGAAGAGGTTAAGGTATTAGGCAATTTAGTGTATTCATTTGCGAGAAGTTTAACAAATTCAATGATATTAAATCAAGTTGATGAGTATTTCAGGATATTAGACCCCATGTATCTAGATTCATTTAATTTTGTTGAGTTCCGAATAAGATATTGCCTTCTGTCCATTAGGTAGTGTTTGGGCCAAGGTACGAATGAGTTTATTTGGGTTTGTATAGGGTAAATTCATATTTACAGGCCGATATGACAACATTCATTTACCCCTCTGCTATTAGGGAGCTGTTTCCTGCTCCGTTTGCTACATCGTGGAGGACTGGCAGAGGCAGCTGTTTGTCACTAAACTTGCCAATTATAATCAATTTACCATTCTTTTCTCTTATTTATGCTTCCAGAGTAGCAGGGAGCCTTTTTGTCAAACACTTCCACCAATCTTGTGCTTAGCTCAATTTTATATACAAAGTTCTTATTGATATTTACTATTTTAATTTAAACTATTAAAAGAAAAATGTCAAAGGCTCCAGATTCACCCTGCTTATGTCCTTCATGTTGTCGTTTAAGTTATCACCTGGTAAATTTTCTTGTATAAGTTGCAGATGTTGGAAACCTGCTCTAATGGAACCTCATGGACTCCAACAACTCAGACTGGATGCTTAGATTGGAGTGTATTATCTTCATTCTTATTGTCATATGCTCTGATTCTTCAGTAAACAAATCGGTTTAGGTGATGTTAGGAGATGAAATGTCAATGAAAGAAAAAAAGATCAAAAAAGGATGGGGAATTTGAGAGAGAAGAAGGGTAAAGTGATGGGAGTAATAGATTGGGATTATGTGACTTAGGGTTTATTCTTCGCGCTATTCAGTCGAGGGCAGCTTTTATCATAATAGGATCAAGTTGTGAAGCGTGCTAAAGGAATTGGTCAGCATTAATTAGGGATATTCCATATCCAAGCTGACACTAATGTTTCCAGATTGACTGTTAAGCCCAGAGGAGTAATGAGACTCTTGATATGTTACAAGGGCCATCGTTGGAACTTCTGGGGGTCAAAGTGTATATGTTACCCCAGAAAAGTTACTGACTGTAAATTGAAACATGGTCATGATTTTACCTCATCTTTGAATTTGATGCAGATTTAATCCTCCATATTCTACAGTCGGATTCATCTAAATTGCTCATTCCTCATTCTTTACCATCATTTTTTTCTTCTGTTTGTTTCTTCTTTTATTTTGTTTTTTGGTAACTGTTAACCGGCAAGAAGCTAATTATGAATAGTTAATGAATAATGTGGCTGAAACTAAATTGAACAGGTTGATGCGGGAAATAAACCAGTAACTGGCATGCGGCTGTATTTGGAAGGAAAGAGAAGTAACTGCTTAGCAATCCATTTGCAGCACCTGTCCTCATTGCCGAAAAGCTTTCAACTTCATAGTGAGTTGGCTGGAAACAATAATAACTCTTATGACCGTAGGTATTATGAGAAGGTCCAATGGAAGGGTTTCTCACACGTATGCACTGCCCCCGTCGAGTCTGATGATGATCTCTCCATAGTCAGTGGAGCACAATTTGAAGTTAAGGAATCTGGTATGAGAAACGTCCTATTTCTACGCCTACAGTTTTCCAAAGTTACTGGTGCAACAGTAGTGAAGAGACCGGAGTGGGATGGTTCTCCTGCCCTTGCTCAAAAGTCAGGAATTATATCAACTATAATCAGCAGTCATTTCAGCACTGGACAGAAACCTCCTCCTAAGCCATCTGATATTAACATCAACTCCGCGTTATATCCTGATGGCCCTCCAATGCCTGCACCAACCCTTAAACTTCTGAGGTTCGTCGACACAACAGAAATGACAAGAGGGCCACAGGACCCACCCGGGTACTGGGTTGTCTCGGGTGCCAGGCTTGTAGTTGACAAGGGTAAAATATCGCTTCGTGTGAAGTACTCACTCCTAGCAGTGATTTTGCAAGATGAAGAGGTACTTTTTCAGGGCTGATTGTTTTCGTAAAAAGTGAGAAAGTGCACTCAGTGGGAAAAATGAGATGGTTACTGGTATTTCTTTGTGTGGGTTCTGGTACTGCCCAAGCGTAATGCCTGATCTGAACCCAGAATGTAGAATACCTTGTTTTGATAACTGAGACTCTCTGTTGGCTTCTATCTGTACTAAATTCTTGTATATTTTACAATTAGGAGAAGTAAAAGAAGTGTTTGGATGTTGATGTCTCCTGCTATTTTCATGCTGTCAACTTATTTTCGTTGGTGTCTTTTCTGGGAAATAATGTTATTCTGGCTGAAAAAGATTAGCAGTGTTTTCGACTATATAACTAGTTTCAGGCTTTCAGAGGGACTAGCATTTAGCAACAAGGGTTTTGCACAAGCAGTATATTCCACAGCAGGGGCAATTATACATCAACTCTTTGTGTAATTTCAAGGGCAAATTTTTGGAATCCTGCTCTCATTGTCTTAGTAATTAGGAGGGTGCGCCTTGAAAAAAAAGGATATATTCCCTATTATAAAAGAAAATTAAAATAAAACATATTAACTTTGATTGGTTCAAAATTTCAAGTAAAGTTGATATAGTAAATACATCAAATTGATAAGAAACACAATTCAGTAGCTTTCAGAAGACAACGAAAATAGTAAACAATGAATTGTAAACTCAAACAGCAAGCAATAGAGCCAAACAAGAGGCTTTCTCCTGCCAATAAAATTGAACCTGTAAATGAATGACGGAAGCATGTGTTTACATAACAACTTATTTAGTTATATTTTATTTAACTTTTGAATTTTCATTTAATGTAAAATTTTTACAATAATCTTTAAAAGTAAATTCATTAAACTTAATGCATAAGATCTTTTAATTAATTTATAAAGTACATATTAAATTTCAAATAATGTTATTAATTTATGAAAAATATTTTATATCTTTGCTTAATTTAACTTCTAAATAATGTAAATATTGTTTCAAAGTAATAAATACTAGTACTTATTAAAAGTCTACCTATAGTTAAGTCTCTGGATCTGAACAGAAATTGAAATTGATGGATCGGCCAACATCACAAAAACTAAAACATTAAGAACATCCATTTAAGCAGCACCAATGATCTTAAGATGTTTAAAAAATGATTGATTGGCACTTCACATAATATAGAATTCACCAGCAAATGGTTCAAGTTGATAAACATAAGATATGGTAAATTTAGTATGACCAAATGCGCATTAATTTCAAGTTATGGGTTATACCGGCCCCAATCCGGAATTTGAAGCATTACCTCCCCCGATTAGGACAAGCGTTTGCAAAGTGTGATGGATCGCCACAAACAAAGCACCTCCCGGATATGGGCTCACCAGTAGCAGAAACGAATGCTACATCATTTGCCCGTCCTCGACTTTGGTTACTCCTGCCACGACCACCTCTCCTGCTGGAAGTAGATGCTGATCTGCTGGTACTTCCTCGTGGGACTGTTCCTCCGCTGTTGGCATTATCTTCCCAACTGCATCCAGATAAATGTTAAATATTTCCAAGGAGCTCTGAAATTCAATTAATTTGTCCCGCAAACAAAAGTATTTATTCTGTTAGGACCGCGGGTTCATTTCGAAATATTTTCTTTTTGATTTGGTTGTTTCAGCTTCTTAATCAAATTTTGCTCACTAAAACTGAGCTAAATTCAAAGTTTACATACTGGAAGATACCAATTTGATCTCTCTTGATGTGCCTCTACCGGCAAATGTAGGATTCTACAGATGGTCGCAATTTGGTAGAAGTGGAGTACTTAAAGGCACAAAACCACACATCAATCCATCACTTTCTCATAAAAATTTGATTGAGCTTCAGAATCAATTGTGAGGGATCAGTTGATACAAATATTAACATATGAGACAGAATTTTCAGTTGCTATGAAGTATGTGATAAATCACAATAAGAGAATGCATCATAAAACATTTGGATACCATCATGAGGTTAGGAACCAGTATATATAGTATAAGTGCGGTCACTGCAGGTCCTGCTGGACCAAAATGTTTGAGAGGGAACAGTTTTCATGAAAGAAGAATGACAATATAAAATGGTAAACTGATATTTGACATACATAAAGAAGTTGCAGCCTTGAGCTTGACATGAATAGAACTTTCTTCCTCTATTGGCTGGAGTATTAGCTGTGCGCAAATTGCATGGTGCCCCACAGGATGCACATGGAATTGAGGATTCTCCTGTGTCATGATATGAGAAATAAAAAAGACAAAGAAAGCTTAGATGTCGTACTGGCTCTATCTGAGAGTTCATATAATCCCACCCCTGTTCTGAAAACTCAAATGTTGGACAGAGTCCCACAGAGGTCAATCAATACTGGGTCTTATGCAATCATAATATTTTATATTGTGAAGTTTTGCTCTCTACTTGCAGCCCCTATCCTGAATTAGAGGAGTGTGATTTCAGCTCTTGTTAAAGCCATGTGCAGACATAGCACAACTCAGTCCCAATCTCACATAAAGAATGTGAAAGCTGAATACTGAACTGGCAAATATACATTAGCTCAAGCAATTTCTGCCACTTTACTTTTATTTGCATAAGAAAATAGCTCCCAACATATAGCCAGTGTCTCCTTTAAGAGTCCCTTCATTTTCTAACAATTAAGCCTATATAGGATATAAATGCTCATCTTCATCAGACCGGAACATTGAGTTTTGCCGGTAATTGTGAGAAACACGTATGGAATGAAGAGCAAGAGGAGAAAGGACATACACGCTAAAACATGAAGTTGTGTAGACAAATCTAACACCGAGTACCAAAAACAAAACCTAATGTTAAATGGAAAAAGGATAAGAGTCATCATACCATCTTCTCCAGCAGCATCCTGAGTCTGTGCACTACGACCTCGTGAACTCTGAGAAGTATATGAGCTAGAAGAATGCGCTGTATGCCAAGCACCCTGACTTCTGGAATTACTTTGGGCACTGCTTGATGATTGTGTATGCCCTTGCCCTCTTCCTGCAAAAAGAAGTCAACAAATAATGTGACGAAGAAAAATATGGTAGAAAAATTGTAAGCTGAGAGAGGAACTCTCATCCTCACATTTAATTGATTTTCAATAATTTGGATATGACAACAAATTACAGTTCAAAAGCATTTCAACGTGGATACTCGTCTAGTCACCAGAATGGCAACATTAACATTATCTGTCGCATCTAGGTAATGCACCAAAATATTGAGGTATCCTCATGTATCTCAACAAAGGTCTGTCTGTGTTGGCGTGTGTGCTTGAACCTGACCTGGTGCCAGACCATATATTGTTCTCCAATTTAAACCCTTAAAAACATACAACACTGTGTTTCAGACAATATTTATCCTTTAGAAGGAAGGAGAAAAGAAAAAAGAGTTAAAGATATACTAATGCCACTTTTATATTAAAAGCCACATTTGGTCACATGAAAATTTGAATGAAAAACTTCCACTCTACTTTGAATATATAAAACTGTTCAATTTCAAGTCCATTAGCCTAGCAAAACCTTACCTATTATTTGAAAAATAACAAGCATATCATTCAGTATGTAACATCTTTATAAAAAGTTCTCTTTCTGAAAGTACACTGCCTGAACTATAAAATAGAATGAGGATTTAACACCGACTTTGAGGGGTAAAAGGAAAAAAATTATGAATTTCTCACCCAAGCATCTTTGACAAACTTCAGAAAAGTACTCTGTCTGTAAATGGAAGATTTTAATATCATAATAGCAAACGGTGGTATGCTTTCATCAATGAGAATGTATTGTACTTGTTGATCGCTCCACATGCACTACCGCATAATTTGGATATTGCATATTCTGAATTTGAGAGGGAGTGTGGACAAATTCGGTCAACTGAATGGTTAAATGGTTAGAAAATTGCAAATATGAGGAGACATCCCACATAACCATGATTCCTCCCAAAATAGGATTTGTTTGGGAAGTCACTCCAACTCTGTGCATGGGTATAAATTCTGTATACAGGGTCTGGTTCTCTATGCATTAGAATAATAAGTTTCTCAGCAGAAATCTGCCTCAACAGCATTTGGTTTGAGCAAATGATATCCTCCCAATTGACGGTTATTACCGTCTTTACTTACGTTATAACTTTACATGTTTGCCATTTTGATTATAGACGGAAACTCATCTGGAAAGCTCTCCATTCAACACTAGTTACATGGAGTCACAGAGGGCCTGCAATGTGTGTCAGCATGTCACAACATATTGTTTCCAATCCTAGTTTCGTAAGAACATGATTTTTGTTCACTAAGGAACTTTGTACTTGTCTAAACCTCTTACACCTTAAAATCAACTATCTATTTTGATTGAAAACCTTTTTACAGGTATGGTAACTTAGTGAAGTGCTGACACATGGGGACGTTGACGTATTAAATGTTATTCTGCGCTCTCAAACTCAATACTTTTGGAACATTAAATTTTCACATTCAACGTAATGCATGGTTTGGTTACCCAGTTCCCACCCCTAGTGGAATTATCTTATCAGTTGATGGTGCATAAACCATGAGAAGATTATGCTTATCCAACTGTGTCAAGCGCTTTGATTATGAATTTAGTATTTTTTTTAGCCTAAAACAGTGAAAAAACTTGCTTACATGAATTTTCTTTTATTTTGCATCTATAAACAACTTTTTCTATTGTTTTTGACACTTTATAACAGATGAATACGATGGGAAATTATACATGACTCATTGCCTCATCATACTTAGTATTGAACATTACTCTTATACGTTACATACCAGGCATGTTGGAGTTGTTGCGGGAACCAGTTCCACAGATTTCCACTAGCTGCCTTAGAGTATTATCACACCCACCAATGCAACCTGAGAAGATATATGGACTCAGTCAGCTTGCTTTATTTTAAATATGTACAATTCAAAATATAATTTTATTAGACATCAGTACCTTATGTATAAATGCTCTCATTTTTGTGCAAATACAAGATGGAGATGGAAGCACAACATTTTGCTTGGACCAAACATGCATCGCTCATATCTCCTATTTGATTAACACAACCTTATAGATCTAACTACGCAAACTCCTATTTGACTAGTAAACCTTGACATTCCCAACATTACTTGCTGATTCAGGATTTAATCTATTCAATGTATGCATGGGAAGATACGGCATATATCTTGAATATGGCAAAGTGTAGAATTATCTTCCTCTTTCTGCTTATAAGTGAAACCAATAAATGCACAAAATTTTCAGAAGGCCCATCTTACCCAAATGATCAACATTGTAGTTTGGCGGTATTTCCAGCCGACGAAATTTAAATTGAATCATGTAAACAGGGCCTGTATATAATGTTTGCATATCAGAGATAAGAAGCTCATAGATAAGAATTCACCCAAAAATTGAAGCAATCACGAAGATTTATTGCATATGGAACATAATAAAGTACATAGATATCAAAAGAACACCCCCCAAAAGAAGTATCAGATATCAGCGAAACCTGGGGAGCAAGTACTGCAGATATTTGAGGTAACTGCTGCTTCGGATACAGACCCAGGAAGCCACACGACATTCCTACACTGGAAGGAAGTGGAGAGATTAGAGTATTTTTCAAGTCAAGTTTATAAGCCACCACCTGTAGGTGCATGTTCCTTACAAGTCAACAATCACTCTGGCAAAAGCCATCTGCAGTTACACAGTTGTTTAAAAAAGAAGATAGCTAGGCCATAAAGTCAGCTAATTTATGCAAGTCCAAGGCCCAACCCGCATTGTAATGCGGTAACAATTCCTAAACCTCCTTTACATAGTGGAACTGAATCTCATTTGGACAATAATGATCAAAATCTTCCCATTGCTATTAGAAAAGGGACTAGCAACGGTCACTATACCCTCTTGCTCATTTCCTTTCTTTAAGAAAATTTTCGCCATCCCATAAAGCCTTCCTTGTTACCTAAACAACATTTCTATCCCTGAAACCTTATCTCAGGCTTTAACCAATGAGAAATGAAGACAAGCTATGAATGTGGAAATGGAAGAAGTATGTGGGCTGTAACTGGGTTTACTCTTGAAGTATAGGGTAGAAGGATCACCTGAAAGGTATAATGCAAGATTGGTGGCCAAAGTCTATACCCAAACTTATGGAATTCAATACCTAGATATTTTTGCTCCAGGGGGAAAGATGAACACAGTAAGAGTTCTACCTTTGCCTGCTACCTAAGGTTGGGAATGGCAGCAATTTGATGTTAATAATGCACTTTTGCATGGATAACTAGATGAAGAAATTGTGCCACCAGGTTATAAAAATGATTTAGCTCCTCAATTTGTTCGCAAGTTAAAGAAGGCCTTGTATGAAGTGAAACAATCATCATAGGCATGGTTTGGGAGATTTGCAAGAGTAATGATGGCCATTCTATATAACAAAGCGAAGGGATCATACGTTGTTCATCACACTCACCTTGAGGGGAGATACACTACTTCTAGAATATGTTGATGCATAATAGTGACAGGGGATGATAAAAAGAAAGAAGACAAGTTTTAAGTCAATGTTTGGCTAAGTAGTTTGAGATCAAGGAGCTAAACGTTGAAGTATTTTCTTGGGCTCAGTCAAAGCAAGGTTTTTTTTATCTCCCAACCAAAATATGTTCATCTTCTCAAATAAACAGGCAAGACAACTTGCAAGTACTCCAATTGACCAAAACATTAAACTTGGGAAGACGGAGGAGGATGTTGCAATGCCTTGTAGAGAGGCTCATTATCTGTCTCACACACAATCAGATACAGCATATGCAGTGAGTGTAATAAGTCAATTCATGCATAGTCCAAAAGAAATTCATTTGCAGACAGCTCATTGAGTAGTGCGCTATCTCAAAGGAACACCGGGAAAATTTATTCCTTTTAAGAGAAATGGAGGTCTAAACACTTGAAGCATATACTGATGTTTATTATGCGGGACCAATTGTTGATAGGAGATCAATATCAGGATATTGTACCTTTCTTGGTGGGAGCCTTGTGACATGGAGAAGTAAGAAGCAAAATGTGGTAGCACAATCTAGTGCAAAGGCAGAATTTTGAGCAATAGCTCAAGGAGTGTATGAACTACTTCGGTTGAAGATTATTCCAGAAGATATTGAAGATTAAGTGGGATGTCCAGATTAGGCTCTATTACGATAGTAAATCTGTGATTATTATAGCTCATAACCCAATACAACATGATCGAACAAAGGACTCCGAAGTTGACAGGCTCTATATAAAAACTGAAGAGTGGTTTAATTTGCAAAACCTATATGGTTACAAAGAACCAACTTGTTGATGTACTTACCAAGGGGTTAAGTAGTTCAACTTTTGAGAATATTGTATCCAAGCTGGGAATGGAGAATGTGAATGTCTATTCACCAGCTTGAGGGGGAGTGTGGGAAAACATGAGTGTGTTGTTAAGTTAGCTATTTTAGGATGTTTGTATTCTAGGTTGGTTATATTCTTAAGATATTTTGTATCGTCGTAATTAGGCTGGTAGTTAGGATATTCCAGAATCATGGGAGTTGATTTTTGTTTCCTTCTTATTGTGAAGATAACTTGTATCTAGTTGATTCTCCTGGACATTTGAAAATTCAATTCAATACAGAAAATATTCTTTCAATTTCTGACATAAACCACTGAAGCAGGGAGAGTCATCGAAGGAGGGTGCAATGACGCATCTAAAGTTGTCTGGCTGACATACTAATTGAAACCGAATTGCAGACTTATCGCAGTCCCAGATCAAGTATTAAATGCAGTCTTATGGACTATAATGCTGCTATAACTTGTAACAATCCTCAAGTATGATATGCAGTATAAGGGCCCTAATTCTGCTAAACTTTTTTTTAAATCTCTTCATCCCAACTAGCAAAAGACAGAAGTGGTGGAGCAAATGGATGTATTGCATCACATCCAAACTAATCCACTTCCTTGAGTGAAAAAGCACTATGTCGCATAAATCTAGACCTTTGAAAATGCCAAATACAAACTTCTGTGAGCATATTGTTGTTGATCTATGTGTTTTTATGTACATCAATATTTTACTTCAACCTAGTACACTAATACATGTTAGTATAATCCATAGAGGTTCTCCTATAGATCCACATGGTTTGGTTTTATGTAAACTACTCTGTGTTAAAAGTTGATCAAACCCTTAAACTCTACTCCTAAATGGATAGCACCATGGATAGAAAACCATATCCACATCTGTCTGCATAAGTTAGTTAAGTGATGTTGACATCCTATTCAAGTCATCAAAATATTTGTTAATATAGAGCTGGTTTGAGAAGTCAAGAGAAGTATATAATATTCTCAAAATTGGGAAGAGACACCTACTTGCGGATAGCCCAAGCACCCAACCATGAAATTTCCATCCTGCAAAGAAAAAGAAAGCCTACTTTAAAAAAAAAAAAATGCAAGAAATGCCTTCAGAGGAAAAATACTAGATTTCTTAAAAACATGTATAAGATGGACTTCTTGTGAGAACACTAGTCTGGGCAACATCTAAAATGCTGCGCACAACTATTTAAGTCTATTCTAGTAACTACGTACTAGGAGATCTATCCACATAACTTCCAACCCCCCCCCCCCCCCCTCCCTTCCACACACAAATTTACCCAACCACCACC
>NC_026159.1:6000204-6007052 GCF_000512975.1 Sesamum indicum | reverse complement strand
CCCCCCCCCCCCCCCCCCCCCTCTGTTATAACAGCAATCATCTAGGCAAGGTCATCATGCAAATACCGGCTTTCTTCTGAGCACCATATCTGATTCCTGGCAAAGACCACATCTTCGGAGAACATCCCCAATTGCATAAGGCTCATTGCCATTAGATCTGTTCGATCTGCCATAGACAGCATATACTCGTCAATGGAGGTACAGCGTTCTGAAATTTTGAAAGGTAGTTATCCGGTTTACCTCTCAAAGAAAACAGCCATGGCTTCAAAAAGCTTTCCTTTATTTAATCTAGCCTGTAAAGAAAGTTTATAACCAAAAGCAACACAAGGAAAGGATGAAGAAATAAGAGACTTCACATGTAAAGAGGACATACATGCATCCAGTAGAAGAAAGTTTATGGTTGATACCATGTGGTAAACATTCATTCTCAGAAAATTATTTGATAGATATGATCAACTCTCTTGATTGACCTTCAATCAAGGATTGGCCTTTCTCATGCCTATCAGGATATATCTAAGATTGCTGATTCATGTATGTATTTCTTGCATCAGCAGGTAGAATATACAAATAAGAGTTTCATGGATCAGCAGTCTAACTGCATTCCCCATCCACAGGTCCATACAAGTTTCATAGCCGCAAAGAAATTTCTAGCACATTATGTATGCGCAACATTAAGTATTTATGAAACTAGAACTTAATAAGAGAATTGAACTAGATAAGCCAACCGGCCAAGTTTTACAGCAGGAGACACAATGGAGGAAGAAGCAAATATCAGATACACGTATTTCTAGTGAAGAAAAACAAGTCAAGAAATAGTCATCTTGACACATGAGCATTAACTTACATCGAGAAAGCAGGCTTTCATTTGTTGTAGACAAGCTTCCAAAACTTCAGCTTTACTTTTCGTGCCCATACTAACTGCTTTCATATCACTTTCCATTGCAGCACGGAGATATGGTTTCCACAGTTCATAACTGACAAAAGAAAACCCAATCATTTGAAATGTTCAGAGTTTTTAATTAAACAGATGTCTCTTTAGCATGTTACATAATACATGTTCACATCTCGTTTACAACATGGGATTGTAACATGGCACACAGCCAATGAAGAGGACAATGTGTTTCATGATAAAAACAAATGAAAATGCCTTTTGTTGCTTATGTGATGAAGGAGTAAAGGAGTGAAAGAAAAGCAAAAACGCAAATCTGAAAGTTGAGAAACAGAGCTTAATTTAGCCTACGTGAGAAGCAGGAGCCTTCTTTCTGGTGCATAAAGAAGGTAGATTAGTTATATTATTTGCCAAGTATGTGTAGTTCTTCGCTGTGAAAAAGAGCAGTTCAAGTTTCTAGTTGATGCTTTCTCATTGGCCACATGGTTTAGTTGAGTGTAACTATGTGTAGCACCATTCAAGATTCAAGAAGAATCAATCAGAATAATCTATACAAGAAGACATACAGGCACAAGTTGGTATGAACATAATTAACTCACCCCATGTCATCATATCCCATTACTAGTGCCTCACCCTGAAATTACATAAAGCCCACATTAAAATCCTGTACATTTGATTGTGGTATATGAAAATACATCCTCAGCTGAAAGAAATTGATAAGCATATACAAGAAAATAGTGACTCCTAAGATACATGTTGTAAATGCTTAATCATGATACTAAAGTACTTGAAATTGTTGAAGAGAGGCAGCCCTTCAATGCTTCCACAGTCATATCCTCTGGATTAAAAACTAAATAAACCAAAACTTCTTCATAAAGACAAAAGCTACACAAATTCTCACTGAGATCCTTGAATAGCAAAAGGATTACAAAGCTTGACCTTGGTATATCTGCACCAAGCAAAAGAATGAGAAAGATGGGACTGGTGCTGAATAACCCGTACCCAAACCATCAAGCGTAATCTTAAATCCGGGGAAGAATTTCAACAGTCAGCTAGAGTTTCTATATGTAGGAAATCTTATAAGTCCCAAATAAAGAGATACTCAATGACAATTTTTTTAACAATCAACATTTCTTCTTCAAATTGAATAATTGTATACCTTTTGGCACTTGATCACACAAATTAAATCTTATCCAGCTTTTGGCACATTGATTTAAATTTCAGATATATCTCAAAACACCACCTTATCCTGTTGTACCAACTTCTAAACCCATTATTCGACATGCCAATCAATGCCACTAGACAATATAAAATATTTCCTGATGATCAGTTAGTCTCATTAGCTGGTTATAATTAGCCATCCATAAAAAAAAAAGGAGAGGGTATATGTGCGCTGAGTGTTTTAAGAAAATGAAGTTACATGTCATATAGCAATTCTATAGAAGAGTGTAGATCCCGGAAGCAACATTATTAGACTTCTCTGATAGTTGACCTTGCACACTTTACCAAATATATAAATCAACTGACATTTTGAATCAAAGCAATTTGTATCTAAAAGTTAGGGAAATGGATAATGCAATAGGACTGGAAAGACATAAGGTTATTAACTGACATGATGAAACAGATAAAATCTAAGAGAAAGGAAGAAGTTACAAGTTTCGTAGGTGAGAAACGCATGCTTGAGTCTTTAGTGGCATAAAATCGATCAAGAAGCTTTTTTATGTGATCATGCATTGTTGCATCTGTTCCAATACCTGCCTGTCAAATTTGTATAAATAACACTATAATCAACAAACTCATCAACTGAGCTCAAAGAGTTCCGACGGGCATTTTGGAAAGTAAGACAAATGGAAAGATGTATTTTCCACCACATTGCATAAATTACTTACCTTATCCATACAACTTAGTAAATCAGCTTCACTTAAAAGAGGTGGAGGTCTGGTAACTCCTGAGTCAAGAGTCAGTGTTGTAGGGGTGAACTGCAAAAAGTTAAAATTAAATCCATGTTTTTAAATTGATCAATTGAAAACATGGACGAACAACAAGATGACTCCTATTGCCTGAATAAGAATATATCATCAGTGTTCAGCAAAATCTGGTATTCATGTGCCCCACGTTCATGCCATTTCTGACCTTTACTTTCCCCATTTCTGTTTGCAGGCCATCTCAAACCATGTAGTTTAAGTACTCTTTCCGCTAGTGTACGTCTAACTATACGATTCTATAAACTAGCAAGTTATCTCATCTTTCTATATTGTTCATCAATAAAAATTGTTCCAAATATCTTTTTTTTATCTTTCTCTTAGATGTCTGAAAGATACCCGAGCGTATATAATGAACCAGAGGCTCATGTACACTTTATATTATGTTAAAAGAAGATTGACTTCTGACCAAAAATGAATTCAGAAATTGAGTCACTCCTTTCTCAAAAGCAGATGTAAAGAATGGGATGATTACTTAACAAACCTGTTGCCCATAGGTGTATGTCGGAATCACAGAACCTCCCCATGTTTCAAATCTATAAACATCCAAGTAGTTTTTCTGGATAAAAAAATACAGCAAATAACTTTACTCAACAACCAACTAGAAGACAGGAAAGTCATCATAAAAAATCCTAAGTTAGGCAAATTATAGAACCAGCATGGAACAATTCTCTTTCATACTAATGCTATTTACGTCAGGCCTATTTCCATTCAAGAGCATCAGATATACTGTTCTTGTTCTCTTTCCAACAATAACTGTACTTTACCAATTTCTGATTAACTTGCATCATTTGACTGCCAAAGTTACCCAATACTCACTTTTTCAACTCTGTCCCAAACATCTTTCCATGGGAGACAATCTCATGAATCTCTTCGCTCCAAACACCTATCTAGATTTGTCAAAAACAATGAAATCCTATGGAAAATATTACAAGGCTCTAAACATAAAGATGATATTATAGAAGCGGGTTAAGACATATTATACCCATTCAAAAAATCACCAAAATGGTTAAACTGACGAGATGCAGGGAAAGCTAGTAATTCAATGAACAGGGGTAGAAAGATTTAAGACAGGAACTCAGGGAATTTGGAGATTTATATATATATAAACATTGTTACATCTTCTGTCTGAGTGGCGTTGTAGCAATTAAGATGATTCATGAGGCATGTGTTATTGCATCCACTTATCTAGAGTTCTAGAAGATCAAGAACCAAATAACTTTTCATATCATCCAAACTTAGAAGAACCTAATAGTACGGAAAATGCTTTAATATATGAAAAGGTTGAAAAATATAGTGAGAAACGAATTGAATTCATCTTAACCAAATAAGCGGTGGTCATTAATTACCAGTCATTCTCATAAACTGATAAGCAGCTCTATTCTTAAGTTACTGACAGGTTAAATTTGTAAGCCTCTGTTTTTGTATATCTGCCTAAGTTTCTCTTTTCCTACTTGAAAACAGCTAAATCATAAATCAATATCAAGCCCTATATAACTCAGAATCTATTCCAAGGACATAGAATTTGAAAAAATTAGAAGTAAAACACTGATCTTTTTTTGGTGTGGTAGAGGATAGAGCTTATACTAACATATCGAGTTATATCCATAAGCAACCAGGTCCAACATAGAATGCAACCAACAAAAATCACATTTAAGAACTCAAAGGACAGAAAACTCACAGCAATTATGACCCTCCCAGATGCAGAAAATTGTTCACCAGCAATGTCAATTTCAACTGTAGTTTCAGCTCCTATGGCAGGTTGAGAAACACATGCCAGGAAGTGGCGAACGACCAATTCGTACACTTTCTGTTACAAATAAATATACTCAAGGTTTGGAACATGGTTCCAGATCAGAGGAATAAAGATGAGGATATGATAAGTGTCATTCCATCAAATAAAAACTTGTAACAAAAAGTGGTACCAACATGGTGGTCTTGACTCCATCCAGATTCTCCAGATGAAAATTTTGTTGGGTGAATAGGTGGGTGTGCCTTATCATCATGTCCACCACCACTAGGATTTCTCCAAAGACCTGATTCAGGATCCAGCAAGCGCTGGGCGTATGAGCCCCATATTGGGTGTGCTTGCTGGTCTTGTACAATTCTCTACACCAAAGAAGAGGCCAAACAAATTCAAGACAATAAATTCAAGCATGCTGATAGGTTTACCTGAGAGGACGCATATACATTAGACGTGCTGGGAACAGTGGTAGTGAGAAAATTTTCCAAGATATTGTCATCTTTTGAACTCTAACGTGCCACAGCCTCTTATGTATAGCAACTGAATGCTAAACACACACTTTCACACACTAAAGGACATGGTTTTGCTAAATGATGTTTTGGCCCTTCAAAATCCAGTATGTATGTTATCCAGTCAACTTGTTTGGTGCTAGTTTACCAGTTAACCGTAAAATGGGTACAAACCATATAATTCTACTCCAAATACCCCGAAAGCAAGTTAAGTCATTTATATGCCTATTACCTAAAGCACTTTATGACTCCACTTTACTAGCCTTCAAAAAATGCTCTTCTTATCAAACAAATCACTAAAAGTCACATGTAAAAGACAGTTACTTACATGCAGATCTGTTCTCTCTGAGAAGCAATCAGTCTCCGTACGAGGATAACTTATAAAACCAGCTTGATATAGATCTTCTGCTACCTATTTTAAAGCAGATATACACAATGATTTTGTGCTACATAATCACTTCGAGAATAAAAATGTGACACAAATGATGCTTATAAAGAAAATATAACAAACTAAGACCTTATTTAATCTTGATAAATAGCTTTTAAGGACATTACAGCAGTTTCAATCACTTAAAGAAATTTAGCATGCAGACACTAGGCACCACCTCACTACAGATAAAATACATAAATAAGCTACCTAAGGACGAACAACCATGACTCAAACGCTTGTCTATTGCACCCCTGAAAACATAAATAAGCTACCTAAAGGACAAGCAAACATGAATGCAATACTTGTTTATCATATGTCCATGAAAATGATTCTATCCAAAGTTTATTGGAAGATAACGTCAATAAACCATGGAAAGCGTGATCTTTACGAACAATAATGCTCCATAATATCAGCAAGAATTTTAGAAATACAGGAAATCAACCAACATGAGCTTTTTAGATATGCCTGGTTGATTAGCATATTAAACTCGGAGGAAGGCAAATTTCAAGTCAATATATGATGTGATTGTCCACATGAACTAGCGCTACCACTCTTCAAAGTGAAGAATGGTGATAGACAACACAAAAAGAATGCAAAACATTGCCAAATTGTGAACCATTTTCCTTTTTGAGAAATATTTAAAAGCTTATGGTTGTCTGTTGATTCTGCATGTTGAAAAATCTTCACTGGTTTGATGATGAATAAATCTGGGCAGTACCCAAGTGCCACTACTGTGACATTGTAATCAAATACCAGGAAATGCACTAAACTCAGGCTGCCACCTGGCAGAATCAACAAATTATGAAGCACAACTATCTGAGAACAGCATTCTTATCTAACAGAAACCTTCATGGTCTGTTCGGAACTCATTCTGAAGTAACGTGAAGCACGCTTCTCAAGCTCAATTGTGCTCAAAGGATGAGGAGGATATTTAGGCTTCTCCTGCTGTCTAACATTTGTTACCTGAAGGTGAAAAAATCATGGTTCAAAAACCTGACTCGCAGTCATGAGTTTATTATCTGGAAATCAATGTCTTCATAGGGACTCACAGTAGCAGTGGGTTCCTGAACACACATTTCATATAGTATTGTTGCACATGTGTAGTCAAACAAATGCCCGCGCCTGCAAAGTGACAGAACTGTTAGGTTTCAATATAATTAGTTTGCTTATTAGATGATGATGGCAAAATCAATGATAATTACATCCAATTAAATGTAGCAGTGCCTTCTTCAGAATTATGAGTACAGTTAATAGTCCAGAACTCTTCGGGTTCATGTGATTGGATTTCCCAGAA
>NC_026159.1:5990367-6000194 GCF_000512975.1 Sesamum indicum | reverse complement strand
CAGACGATCATAATTAGCATGAATCTTTGTAGAAGTGATAAAACTCCTCACAATCAAAAAGATTTGAATTTCAAGGATATACTCAATCAATTTAACAGATAGAACAGGATTTTTCTCATTCATATTATCTTGCTTGCTGGAGGATGATTGTGGCTCACCTGGCAAGGACCGTAGCTCAAGATCACATTTTTGTCATCTGTAGTGAAATCGAGGACAAATGCATCTCTCAGAAGCATAGTTTGGAAACGGGTGAAAGAAGCACCTATTCGAAGATCTATTTCCTGCATAATTCCTTTATCCATTGAATCTTTGAATTTTCTGATATGAGGCAAAATAACAATGAACAAGAGCTGTCCTTTAGGGGACACCCAATGATTTGATGCTCAACATTTCATTGTGGAAATGTTGGGTTCAAAACCCATTGGGACCGTGTGTGTGTGGGTGCATGCATGGGTTAAAAAAAACAATAAACAAGAGCCAATCTTTTAAATTTTCAAATATAAAGCAAGACTATAACCAAGGGCCAGCTAGCATGCAAGATAACATTTTTTGATGGTCTCCAAATCTTTCAGCCAGCAGTATTGGACAAAAAATTATATAACAGGTAAATAAATTAGAGATAAGATGGTAAAAAATAATAGGATAAATTAATCACAATAAAGATATTTCAAGAATGTTGTCAGAGCTATCAGGTAAATAATTAAAACCCAATGAGTTTCGTTTGACTTACTTGTCGAACATCTACAGCATCAGCAAACAATTGATTAGGCCGAATAAGGTGCTGTGCAGCGTAATGAATTTCCCTGAGCATCCCAAACTTTGTCACTGAGCATAAGTAAATAGATATAAAAAACAACACCGGAATAAACAAGTGTACAATATTATCCAGCTATCGAAACCTATCAATCAGGGCAGAGAAACGAGCTCTCCAGATGTTGAGATTGCGATTCGCCCGGGTACAAACTTCTACCACCTCAAATGCTATATTTTCTCCTTCTCTGTCACAATCAAGCCACAAGATAAGCCACTGAGACTTTCTAGCTTCCTCCTCGAGTGTCTTCTCAATGTCTGACTTATCCTAAATAAACCAAAAGGCAGTCATAAATTCTTTTCAACAATTATCTTTGTCAAACTAGAAAATGCATTGGTTCAGATACTTGATGTTAGTCTAATGCATGCTTCAGTGGTACTTATACAGAACTTCCAGAAATTTAAATAGCACAGACATTCTTATATGAACCAAAGGAACAGTTCACCAAATTTAAATGCTACTTCTTTCATCCAACTTTGATTTGTAAACCATATAAGTGAACAACAACTCCCCACCCCCCCAACCACGCACAAATTATTCTAACCAATCACCATCAATCCTTAGAAAAAAGAATCTTTAGACATGCAGTTAAAGATACATCCCTGAATCATCATTCTTATCAAAGATTATAACTTGCTCCGAAGAAAATCATTCCCCCATCATATGTTTGTGATAGGAGATTTTATGAACAAATATTAACCTCCTTCCACAACGAATTACCCACCCATGACAATGTACATAAATTCATCCAAGGTCTAGTCAACTTTCTCATTTTCGGAGCAAGAAACAACTTGAACACGTGAATGCACGGATAAACGCACAGCATAGCGTTCCACCGGCAAGATACAAACTTTAAAGCACAAAGGACAAAAGACCTATCACTCAACCATCAAAAAATTCAAGTACGCACATGAGGCACATGTTTCTTGACGGGGGCATGGTAGAGATCGACGGGGTCACATGAGTGCCATTTCCGATAGCGATCCTCGAATTCGACCTCCATGAGATGGCCGGTGACGGAAGTGAACGCCATGTGAAACTGCTGGTTCTGAATGGCGTAGTTGAATTCGAATATCTTGTTGTATCTGGACCGCCCCTCCCTCACTCTCAGTCCGCCGCTTGATGGATTCCTCGCAAGTATACCAGAAACCGCTTTAGCCACCGAAGGCTTCTCCGCCACGTTCAGCGCCCGCAACGGCCGTCCTCCGCCTCCCGCCATTCGGAAAATGCTATTTCAGCAGCTGGTACTGTCAGTATTGGCGTCACTGTTCGCCTTCATGCGGAATGCCAACCAAGTGTTTGCTCAAGGGATTTGAGCGTTTTCCCGCCTTTTGATTGCACTGTGATTTGACTCCAATGCCCCTTAAGATTTTTTCCTTTAACTTAATTACAGTTAAACCTCTCTAAAAATACAAAATTATATTTTCTCCCTAAAAGATTTTAAAATTATACTTACACCCTCTCTAAATATTTATTATTTAAATAAGTCAGTAATATTAAATAAGAATTTTTATTAATATCAACAAATTTAATAAAATTTGACTAGTAAAGAGATCTATTAATTAAACCAAGACAAATATATTTAAAATATTATATATAATTTTCAAATCACAGAGGGGTCTAAGTGTAATTACATTAAAACTTCATAAAGAATGGGCATAATTATCTCGAAAGCAATTAATGAATTTAAAATTTTAAAAATAAAGAGCAGACCAAAATTATTTAGGACACTAAAAGGGCTCACCCCAATAGTATAGATGACGTATGTAAAGATAGGTCCATTTTGATGTATAGTTGGGGAACTTATAATTCAAATTGAGTTTGGCCAAACTTGAACCAATTGTATGAAAAGTATAATATAGTTATCATGTTATTGATATTAATTCGAAAAATATAATCAATCACATAATAAATATATTACACTTGCTTAATGATTAGTTTGATTCTTCAGACGTGATCTGTATAAGATTTTCCCAATATAATTATGGGTTCGGCTCCTGTTGCTAACTGGAAATTGTATCGGTAGATAGTCTACAAGTAGGGGTCCTATAGGCCTTGAGGCATGGCCTTAACCCATTGTAGCTCAAAACTTTTTATAACAAAAGAAGACATTGATAGATTGAAGGGGAAAATTCCCCAAAATGCCAACTGTTCAACTAACTATTGCCGAAAATGTAGCACATCCTCCAATTCAGACAATATTAGTACTAAATAATCACTACCAAAAAAAGGCATATGCATTGAAGCTAACATAGAACACAGAAGGGGACAAACACATAATACAACTAATAAACAGTTTGATAAATATCAGCTCATGATCAAACATTTTATTCGGCCTTCATTACCAGCCCTGTTCTGTTCATGCATGTATGAAGGCTCCCTGCAATCAACCTCACTGTGGTCTGAATGATATATCGTGGTCGGCCTCGTTGAATTCAGAAGCGCAAAGAAAATGGATCTTTTTCGGAAAGCAAAGACAGTTAGGCTTATAAGCCACAAGGATAAGTACTTGGTGGCCGAAGAGGACTGTTCAACGGTCAGCCAAGACCGTGACGGATCAACAAAGAATGCGGTGTGGACGGTGGAATTCGTTGATGGGAAGAATTGTATTCGGCTCCAGAGTTGTTATGGAACGTACCTGACAGCCTCAAGCATACCGTTTCTTCCAGGAGCGACGGGGAAAAAGGTGATCCAAACGTGGTCGTCCCAGTGTCATTCTGGAGCGGAATGGGAACCCTTGAGGGACGGAATGCAAGTGAGGTTGAGATCGCAGTGGGGCAACTTTTTACGGCCCAATGGCGGTCTTCCCCCTTGGAGAAACTCGGTCACACACGACGTTCCCCACCGGAGCAAGACATATGAGAAGGTGCTGTGGGACGTTGAGGTGGTGGAGAAATGCACTCATCCACTCATGGAACAGGACGGCTCTACGTTCAACAGATCAAGATCAGCCTCTGCATTGATGGATCCTCAGAACCAAAGCGACAACGTCAGAAGAGTGTTACTGAGCAATGAGCTGGAAAGCTTTTCAAATGTAAAGTGGTGTTTGTATCAAAAAGCATGCATTCTATTCCCAAGATAATTCGTGATTCTACATGAATTTTATTACATTTTTCATGAAAATGCACAGAATTAAGGGTTTTGTATTGAGATCCAGGTGCCTCTCCTTTCTTTTTTTTATTGCTTACTGATATATACATCACCTGAATGTCGGCTCCAAATGACCACCTTCCAGGAGATATGGAAAATTCGATACCGCCTATATGGATTTGTACCCACATCACTATGAGTTGTTGGACCAAAATACAATAATGTCATTATGTAATTAATTATGTGGGTACAAGCCCATATGGGTTGCATCACCAGGCCCCTGAACCTATATGGCTTGTGACTGTATTTTTGGGGAAGATGTCAAACACTTGGAGGTTTGAGAAGATAATATAGGGTAAATAATTATCGTTAAAACTATTTCTCGTGGGACTTGTTAGATGATGATATTTCTTGAAGCTCTAACATTGGCAGCTCAAGATTGATCCTCCCATGAAGAAAGATCATACTTTGATGCCTCTTAAATTGCTTTTATCTGGTATCATAATTTAGGATACATTGACTCACTGGTACGATACCTTATGAAATGATCAAGTTGATTAAAAAAAAATCCCTTTTGGAGCTTTCATATTGTCGTTAGAAAACTAGCGGCCATTAAATGTGGAACATGTGGCACTAAAAAACACCTATTTGCTCTTTTTGGAGGGAAATGGGAGGGTCCAAACTTTTCTTTAAGCATTTTCCCACTACTTTCACCATTCTTCATTCATTTTTTTTTTTGCTAATTTTGTGTTGAGAAGGTGAAAATCAAGTCTCCATCGACAAGTTCAAAGCTCACTTGCATTTGTGGAAAGGTTGCTCAGTTGAAAGCGTCATGGACAACAGAAAATCCAGGTAAGCTGATTCATTGTTGTGAAAATTCCATAAGTGGTGATGGATGTGAGTTTATTGAGTGGAAAGATAGGACAATGTGTGAAAGATCAAGAGCTGTCATACCTAATTCGCTTCAACGAATCAATAAAATGGAGGATGACATTGTCGAGTTGCAGAAAAATGAAGCAATTGTCGACAAATTGAGGGATGAAATAGCATTATTAAAAAGAAGGAAAAACATTTTGATGGTTTTATTAATATTATCATGGCTTCCTGTTATGTCCAAGATTTTATTTTGAAGTAAAAAATGGATGTAAAATAGGCTTAGCATAATTTTTCTTTTCTATTGTATGTTCAATTTTAGATCTCTATTCTGAGTAACGAGCTACTTCTTTTTTGTTTTTACGGTGGTAAAATGTAGTTCTTTATGTATATGCTTTTTTATTCTCTCTTGTGGTATGTGGCGTTAAGGTTTCAATCTACTATGCATTTATAAAATTGAATTGAAGGACTGGATTTGTAAGAAATAGGGACTAAATAGAACACTCAAATTCCATGCAAACACAAACAAATAATTTATTGACAAAAGATGTATGTTTGTTCGTCAGTACATAAAAAACAAAAACAAAAGATAAATGTTTCTACACTATACAATAGATGTGCAAATTTGCAAAAAGATGATAACAGTGAACCTCAAGGAGACTTCATCCCACCCTTGTTTTTTTTTGGCTTTTGAAGATGATGAAATTGCTTCTGCTAATTCTGAAACTTCTAAAACTTCTTCCCATCTTTAAGTAATGCTGCGGATGACTTCACAATGGCGGTATATGTCGGGTTCAACACAAATCCATGTGGATATGGAGCCATAGGTGCAGGTGTGTGCTTATTGTTATTCTTGGATGCATTTGTTGTGGAAGCCTGAGGGTGGAAAGATAGTGGCAGACTCCTTGCTTGTGTAGATGAACTCATATGACCTAGTTATATAGAAAAGAACAATTTTGTAAGTGCAATTTACCAAGATTTTGAGTCTTTTTTATAATATCTCAGAGGAGTGCATATAATAACCCCGATATTCCATATAAGACTGCAAAATAGGTACAGTATGTGTAGAAGTAAAACCCTAGTCCATTAATCAATGAACAACAATACTCACCCTGTGTTTGCCCACTCTCCAACCCAACCAAAGCCATCATGAACTCTGTGCAAACAATCAACAAACAACGCTCAGGAGCGTAGGCGAAAATTGAAAATCCATTTATCAGAAAGATTTGGTTCTTACTTAGCAGTGTCTGTGGCAACAGGAACAAGTCAATGCAATGTCCTCTCCATCTCATTTTTTATTTCTGTCACAAGGAGCTGCACAAAAGAATAAAGTAATAAAATAGAAGAATTAAATCGCGCACTTCATGTCCAGGGATTATTATGCGGAAATATGAATAAAAGAAAAACTCGACCAAGAAGCATTTTCTTGTCAACATGGATGCGTAGTCTCACTTCTTGCTCACAGTCTATTTCTGGACGCTAATAGAAATAAAACAGAAATACCTTCTTCTCGACATGGAAAGACTGCCAGCTTCAAGTTTTTCACTTGTTTCCTTTGGCTTTAAAAATTGCAACGTTAAGTCTGTTGTCCCTGTCTCCTATAACAAAATAAATCAGGAGAACACGTTCACCCATCAATCAAACTACGAAGACATTACATGTAGCCATTATATGTTTAGAAATAAAAGAGAACAGCATGAATTATGAACTTCCCCAGCTTTGCCCCATGTTAACATAGAAGATTAAGAAAACATTTAACTCAATGAATAGACCAATAAATAACAGAGATATATCTTTTACATGGAAGAAGCATATTCCAAAACATGAAATGCTAGATATCACCAAACCTTTACTCATCTGATGACAAAGAAGACCTATCAACTGCCCAAAGTATTAATATCGTATAACAGTGTTATAAGATTAAGTAGTTAAAGCTCAATATAATTGTACACCTCCAAATGAAATTTGATGGCAACATAAGCTGCTTCACATGCTAAGCTAGCAAAATTAAATGATATTACCCCATTTGAGTTACCATGGTCTCCGCACTGCCATGGATATGCATCTTCAGAGGTGTTTTCTCTCTCCACCTTCTATTCTAGGCCATGGGATATCCATCATTCTTTATTCAATACGTGCACTTCGATCAATGACACGCCTTCCGTTCGGTCCATGAGGCTCAGAGCATCTTTCAAGGTTAGACCACAAAGCATTGACTATATATCAGGAAACATCATCAAAGATGCACCAGGTACTGGAATGAAATATAGAAGATTACTTATGCACCAGAACACACATAACGATCAAGTGCTTACCTCTTTGGCCAGCATTGATTCTAAGCACCTCAAGATATTTAAGCTGGTAATCTTGTTCAATCTGTCCAATACAGGCAGCTCTTGATAGAGCTCCTGCAGAAGACAAAGATGTTGAATATCTTATTTTATAAACTTTTTGGCAGCTTTGGAGAAGAATCATGTATATTCATGCATGTAATAGCAACCAACACCATATTGCTGTGGCGATAAACAAAAATACATGCGTACTTATGTTGTCAATTATCTCAAGTCACATGCATTCATGCAGGAGAATGACAGATGTCAACAATTATGTCATTCAGTCATCAATTGTTGCAAGAAATTTTGACCATAGATATTAGAATTCTCTTAAAGGGGGATTCCCAGTTTAGTGTACAAGATTCTAATAAATATCCAGGTTCCTATGTTGACAGCATAAAATGTAAATTTTTAAGACAATGATATGAGTTGGAAATGCAAAGTTTTGATTGCTGGTTTCTCTATGCAGAAATACGGGAAAAGAAAAAAGAAAAAAAAATACCATGGACATAAATCTGTTGCTAGTTCGGGATCTTTCAGTGATTAGACCTTGTTTAGAGGAGAAAAAGAAATGGTCAAGCCACACAGGGTAACCTGGAAAATATCAAACTTGGTGCAGGCAATATTCACAACAAGATGATAGCACAATATTATGATAGGGGTCTTCAAACCGTACTAGTCCATTTTACTGTTCCTCACTGGACTACACTTGGCAATTCATCAATTAGGAGCACTGCTAATACATCTCCTCTAGAGAGGATGGATCTCTCCTCCCTTTGCTCAGTCAAGATTGCTAGTGGTGTAATTTGTTTTATCAGCTTTCCGGAACATGTTACTAATCTTGTATTAGTTTCTTGGAATGCACTTGGATTCTATGTCAGCTTTTTTACTACAAAAAAGCATTTCATTTCCTTCAAAGATCTAGGGTCAAGAAAGGTACACATCAAAAGGATACTATTTTGCTGCAGAGAGGACCCAAAAGCATAAGGTCAATGTAAAAGGAAAAACGTGAAACATTAATAGGCATTGGTGAGCGACAAAAGGGTTTTAATTAATTTCTTCAGGGTGCATAAAACATCTAAAACTCATATGAGGAAAATCACAAAATATAAGACTAATATGTTCTTAGTCAGAAAATGACAGGTGAGACAGGCTAATGAGCACATCACCAGGAAGTGGAAGTAAAGGTGGAAATCGGGGTGATGCTTAAATTTCTTAGCTGAGTAACAATATGAAAAGTTCATGATGTGGTCTTGGCACTACTGATGGCAATCCATTTACATGGAACTCGAGGCAATGTGGTTATGTTTAAGTTCAAATTTCAACATTTTTAATCAAAACATTCTGTAACAGTGTGCATGTCAAAACAATCCTCTCTCCATCTAAAGCATAAAATGACGTCCTACGTTTTATGTGCTCATCAGTCCCTAGGACTGCAACACCAAAGTTTTAGTTTGAAAGCAAGAGGAGCTTACTTAGTATCACGCGTTTCCTTGAGGCTTCTAGCTTACAGAAATTACTTATTTATCTCCATTATATACTCCAAGAGACTGAAAACCTGGTTTTCAGATCAAAGAACTGATTATCTTTGATAAGTTATCACACAAGATAGCCTTCTGGCACGTCACATCAGTTCTAAAGTGTTTTCCTGACTTCTTAAAATCAAAATTATGATGATATACAAACAGCAGAAGAAGAATCAGTTTTCATGAAAAAGGGCCGGGATTCAAATTAGACTGAGGCAGAACTGTCAAAAATCATAATGGTAACGAGAGATAATACTAACAGCTGTAGGTTGAACTGAAGTCCTCAGTTGCGGCAGCACTGACTCTGCTGTTTCCTTCAATTTCTAGATAACCAATCTTTTCTGCTACAACAATCCTTAAAAGTTCATCCATGTCTTTGATATTAATTGTTGAACACCTTCTGCAGGAAGCACAACTTCTTTTAACTGTCTTATGCTTGGCTTTGAGAGTGATTGCACAAGATTTGAGTCTTTAACAATTGTATTCGCAACCTCAAATGCTAGAATGGTTCGTGCATGTTTGGATTTGTTTTAGAGATGATTTAAACTAAGTGTTGTATGTTTGATGTTGTGATTTGAGAGACAAAAGTTGACGTTCATTGTCAAATCATTTCTGTTTTATCTGATATTTATATTTATGTGTGTTTATATATATTATATATAGAAAATCCAAAACCAAAAATTCACACAAATAAGGTGTAAAAAAAAGCAGGCAAACATTGGTTGTGTTTTGGCCCATCTCGGGAATTCTCCAAAAATGAAACCAAACAAAGCCAAACGTTTCATTATTTTGGTTGTTGCTCCCGAAATAAATTTACCTGTTAAGTTCATGGTCCCAGTAACCCGAAGCGTGTCCAGAACTTCTGCTGCCCTTTCAAGTCCAGCACTACAAGCTCTGGTTAAAAGAGTGCCTACTTCTGAAACCTACAAAAATATAAGATCAATAGCATGAACCCATGACATTTTGCTTCTGATATAAGCCAACAATTTCTACACAACTGAGCAATAGGGTAGAAAAGGCTACCGTAAGACAATAATGTTCTTATTTCAGTTCAGTTCCTCTAGTAATATAATCTTGATACGGCTTAAAACTTCTCTGAAAATCTAAGTCTTGTTTCTTCAAGATTCGATATGCTTCCATCTCCTTGAGCCCAAAATCAATGGTGCAGTCATCAAATTTTAATTTTATTGGGCA
>NC_026159.1:5970417-5990112 GCF_000512975.1 Sesamum indicum | reverse complement strand
CTGCACCGAGATCAGATGCATGGTCTTGGCTTCTCCTAAAAACATGGGTTGATAATGCGTGGTTCTCATATCCAGGTTTAGGCAAGGCCACACTGGAGGGATTTTCCAACAACGATGATGGTCTATGATAAGAGAACTTCACTTTTTGAGTCCCATAGCTCATATCTTCTGTATCATCACCAAGAGAAACAAAATCATCATCCTGAGACTTGGAGTCAGAACCCAAAACTTGCTCCTCAACAAGCTCCACAACTTTATCACATTGAATTTTGAACAAAGAATGAGCCGAAAATCCTTCTGAGTTTTCCAGGTAGAGCTCTCTTTCCTCTTTGAGTCCTTCCAGGTAAAGTTTATGAAGGATAGTCATAAAATGAGGAGGGAGAACTGGACCTACAAGGGTATCAGATGGTCTAACTTTACTGGACCATTTATTGCTCCGGTACGATGGCTTTCGAAAAGGAAACGGCATTACTTGGAGTTGGTCAGGAAGATCCAGGAATTCCAACGGTTCATTGTGGTTCTCAAGATCCTCATTGAAATCTGAGTAGGTGGAGAATGCCAATTGCAACATATTTGTCGGTAAAGCAGCAAAAGTACTCCTTAAAGCAATCTCATGTATGCTGGTTGGCAAATTGACATCTTTCAACACATCAGGAACTGGTAGTGACGATCTAACTCCAGGAAGCCCAAAAGCCTTCAGCCTGTGACATATTTCTTGATGAAAATTAGATGCTGACTTAACAAAATACTTTTTCTGGGCATCTTTGTCCCTCTCTTTCCTATTTTCTGTTCTTTTGACAACATATGCAGCTAGCTTATCTTCTAAATAGGCATTAAGAAAATCAAACTTCAGGTGCTGAAATTTCTTTACCCCTTCATATTCTAAATTATTGCAATTATATAGAAGATTTTCCTCCAAATAAACACTTTTCCTCTTGCGACTTACTTCCGGAAATTTTTCATATTCCCATGCTGCAAGGTAGTGTTGTGCTTCTATCTTACCCGAAGATGTTAACCTTATCATTACAAACCCACCAAAACTATCAGGTGAGGACAACTGTGCAGAAATATCAGGCTCGAGAATGCCAAACCCCAAAATTAACTGTTTCTTCTGCCTCCAGTCAATCCAGACTGGTAGGGATGTTTTAGATAACTCCTCTCTCAGAAGACAACTACCACTGTTACAATCAGATGGTGACAATGAAAGCGCCGAGGGGAGTCCCCAAGCATAATATGAGTTGCAGAACTTCGAAATTTCAGAAGAAACAGATCCTTTTCCATTATCATCAGGGCCATAACAGAAAAGACTGAACTCACCATCCCAAAAAGATCCCAGCAAAATGCAGTAGCCCGACTCTGAAGCCCACTTGTATTTAGTGTCTTCTACATTTACTCGCAACTCTGACAATTTGAAGACGGTCATATATCGTGGATTTCGAAGCCCATGTGACCACCGCAACACCGGCATCAATGGTTTCCGTATATCACAAAGAAGTAGCAGGAATCTCGTAGCCACAGTAAAGGAGAACACATCAGAATTCGCCCTTGCGAGCGCCTGAAAACCATCATTTTTGCCAATAGACAACATTTCAAGCTTCAGCAAACAAGAAACGTTACAATCCCCAGCAGACCTCATATCAACCAAGAATACCTCACTGCAATGAGAAGCAATAACTAACCTAGGATGCCAACTAAACTCACATCCAACCCACTGTGGCCCTTGATAACCATTTTTCTCGTCCAATGCCAACTTGTCATTCAATGACACCTGCATCTTTTTATTGATTACTCTATTATTTCCACTAAACAAGGACATCAGTTTACCTTTTTTACCACAAGAATAGTTTACATCAAACAACAACAAGTCACCATTTTCCAACAAAACTAAGCACTCTTCCTTCAAATGTGGACTCCAACATGCACTCATCACTGCATTACCCTTTAACGTCTTAGGGTTGGCACACCCCAGATAATCCAAACAAATAGAAACCTCATTTTCTTTACAGAGAGTATTAAGTCCAACTCTATACCAATTAACAGAATAATCAGTACAGACCATCAAAAAAGCAACAACAACAGCAACATTCTTACACTTGTTAATGGTACCTACATCTCCAAAAATGTCATGTCCATTCTCATTGCTGCATAAAGCATCAACGGGGTTGACCAGTAACCGTGTGATTCGTTGGCGATTCACATTACCCTCTTTCGCTAGTTGGAACAAACTGTCCTTTTGTGAATGAACACCCAAAATCCCATCTTTTACTGAAAGTAAAGAAAAACCCACATGATCAGAGTTCTCCCCGGTTGGGAAGAACACAACAATCAAATTTTTATCCGGGATTTGAAGCAATTGAAGAGATTTGAAACCATGAAAGTAGGAAGAGTAGTCAGGGAGCTGGGAGCCGAGAAGAGAACAAAAGGAGGAGGCAGAGGAAGGTACAGAACTGTGATTCTGGAGGAACCGGGGGAGGGAGAGCTGAGGATACGGCGGCGGAAGGCGAGGTGAGAGGGAGGACGACTGGAGGAGAGTTGTTGAGGAGTTGGGTTTTGGGTTAAATATTAGAGGGCCAAAGGGAGTATCCGGGTTTTTGTTTGGGATGAGGAGCGGCGCTGAGAAGGTGGAGGATATGGGCCAGAGGGACTTCCACTCCGCCGTGAACTCCATTGGTGGCAGCGGCGGATGTCAAATTTCAGACGTGGCCACGGTGGCGAGCGGGCGATGCGGAATCCAACTCCCGGCGGGACTACGAAGACTCCCTTAAACCACACAAGATTGTTCTCTGCCACCCATCAGCTCCATATTCAGTTAAATGTCAATAAATCAGTACTCCGTGCAGCAAAGAAGAGAAAGTGATACGCGATTGGAAGTAGTATGTGGCGTGGTGGAGTAGTGGTAGGTTTTGTGCAAAGAATTGGCATTGGATGCTGATTGCTGAGGGGGTTTAGGTTTACTTCAATTTGGAGAAAGAGGCGCTAAAGATTGGACTTTCTTGCCTGGTTTTTTATTTTCATCTTACTCATCCAATAAAAAAAAGGCTTTTGTTGTATTTTTTAGTTAATTATTATTTCTCAATCATAATCCTATTTATTAACACATAAATGAAAATTGGAGTTCCTTTAGGACAATGAATTGAATTTAAGAAAAGTAAAGAATTGTTAATTTATTTTTAAAATTTTAATAATTTTTTAAATAGTTATGAGATTGACGTTAATATAGGATATGTCTCTATATACACCTTAAATCAATATATTGCAAGCACTTAGAACAAGCACCTCGTAAATCATCAAAAGAGGCGAAACTTAAATAATAATCCATAATTTAGACCCATAAATCATATTCAAAATTTGAGGGCAGAATTTGGTACAATCAAATTTAACTAGGTTAATAAAATACTTGAAGTATTACAAACTTATCGAACTGCGCCAAAGAGTAAGATGATGGAAATCCCTTCATCCCTAGCTTGTGGATGGAAGGCATTTATACCTATTAAAGATTAAATAAACTTATATAAAGACACTAACTTACTATTTTCAAAAGGTCATAAAGAGATTTGAATTCAACATTTTGTAAGAAAAACGAGCTAAAACACCAGTTATGATGGAGATTACAAAGAAGACTAATGAGATAGTGCAACCCCAACATGAAGAAAAGAACGTTGTGTTTCAGTAATTTGGTACTTTGAAAAAATAAAATTTATAAAAATATAGGTAACGTTAATCCTAAATGGGATTATCCCACTCAAGTTAACTAAATAATAAAAGAAGTAACATGAATGCTGCGCGATCCAAAAGGTAAAGAAGTTACTAGCACAGTAAAAATAAAAATTTCTAATAAAATAAGAATAAGAAATCTTATCTTTTACACACAGTAATTTTATGAGACAAAAACTATACAGAAAGTGGGTAAATTACACTTTCAATTCATATACTTTGGTCAAAATCGATTTTGATTAATATACTTTTTCGAGATATGGTTTTAACCCTAAGTTTTATAATCAAGATTTTGATTTTTAAACTTTTTGATGCACGATTTTAATTCATAATCTTTATAAATTATTATTGGTCTGTCTGTTCCCTCCTTAATATTTTTAAATAATATTGTAATTATTGGACCAAAATCATAATAATATATAAAAATCAGTGACTAAAATTATATTTTGAAATGTTTAAAGATCAAAATCAATTTTGACCCAAAATATAGGCACTAAAAGTGTAATTTACCTCGCAGAAAGTCAAGCAGCTGCTTATGCTATTGCTATCATCATACCCGAAATTGACGAACACAGAAACACGAAACACGAAACACAGCACTGTCATAACATCTGATGCCCAAACTCCACACATATAACATTCTGATTCAGTTGCTCAAGTTTGGTACAAACATCAAGAAGCAATGAACAAGAATCCTCAGACACCGCTCGTCTTCTGTACCATCCTACTCTTATTGAAGTCATTACACGCAAACTCACACTCACACTCGCACACCGTTTGCATAATCGGCAGCGGAATCGGCGGCGCCTCCGTCGCCCATTTCCTACGCCGCTACTCCGACCCGCAGACAATCGGCCAGATCACAATCTTCGAGCGACATGGCGTCGTCGGAGGCCGCATGGCAACCGTCACCATTGCCGGCGAGACTTTCGAGTCCGGCGCCTCCATTCTCCACCCCAAGAACTACCACGCCTTGAATTACACCAAGTATCTCAACCTCCGGGTGAAACAACCCAAGCACGCTGATGATTCTCTCTCTTTGGGTATTTGGGATGGCCATAAGTTCGTTTACAAGACCCTGAATTCGAGTTCCAAGCTGCCTATTGTCCAGCGCTTCGTGGCCATTGCTAATTCGATTGTGATGTTGTTGAGATACGGTGTCTTTTCTCTCTTGCGGATGAGTAGCTTCGTTGAGGTACTCAGCCGATTTTTTGGGTTTCTTGGTTCTTGTGTTATCCATCTTCAGAATATAACAGCTATTGTATGAGTGAAATTTGGCCCTTTCAGCACTTTTTGGAGTAAAATGTTTATGTATTTTGCTCTGTCTCTCTCTTGATATGATGTGAATAATTATAGATGCCGTTCATGAAGTTAATGATGTTCTTCCTGCAGCCGTAAATGCATAATTTCATTGTCGTTTGCTCATGGTTTACGAATTCATACAAATGATTTGCCAATTGTATATGTAACATATGATGTGTGTGGATATATGCAACTCTCATAGGGTGAGCATCTAACCTCCCTGCGGATGTTTAAACTTGTTACTTTGCTGTGGTGATATGCAGTATCCTATGATGATACGATCAGCTCACAGATTTCGTGTTATATGTATGATTGTAGGCAACAGTCAACAAGTTTTTGAGGTATTATGAAGGTTTTGAATCCCGACCTGTGTTTGAGAGTGTGGAGGGGATGCTTAAATGGGCTGGACTATACAATCTGACGACAAGGACGTTAGGAGAGGAATTGGTGAACGTGGGACTGTCTCCTATACTCATCCAAGAGCTTGTCACTGTGAGATATTATTTCTCTCGTATTATACTTGCTATTTCATATTCATTTGCTGTCAATTTGTCATATTTATTGCTTTACTCTGTTTATATTACCTTTTCTTTTCTCTAAAACATTGAAAATTATGAACAATTAGTGGGCACGACCTGAACGTCTTGTGATCTGCTCCTGCTTCTATTTGGCCGTGCCTTTATTTGTGCACGAGTGTACTTCTTATGTATGCACATATCATCATTTTTGCAGCTCTAACTTTGTTTTTTTCTTTTCTATTGACTTTCTTAACATTAATAGCTATTTCTGTTATTATGATCTTAATTCTATCTCGACTAATGTAGCATGTACTCTTCCACAATATGATCACATCTGTTCATAGAATAGCATTGTGGATCCAAATTATTGAGTGGATGATGCATTATTGTTGAATGTTGTTGCTTTACAATGTTCAGGCATATTCAAGCTTCTATAGTATATAACTTTTCAGACTCTTTGCTTTTATGGGATTTGGCAGCACTTTGGGCCTCCTCGTTTGGCACTTCCAACGGTGTAAACAGTATACAAGTGTCATTTTAACAACACTTGCCCAATTTATTATCTTAAAATTAGATCATATAATTCCCAATGTCTAAACATTTCCTTATGGTTTGATACATTTTTCCCTTTATTCTGCTATAACGATTCCTCAAGTAATTGCAATCAAGAAAAGTTTCTGGTGGTTCATCAATGTAAGATGTTCTATTAAAATAATCACTTTTTGTTATTTAATGGCGTGTGATAGAGTGTGTTTAGTATTTATAAGCCAAGGAATTTGCCAAAAATGAACAATAGTTCAGAGCTAAATTTCAAGAAATGAAGACAGATATAAACATGAAGGGCGAAGATCATATTACACCGGCTTAGCAGAGGGATTAGTTGGATTTTCCTCCAGTTGATATTGTTTAATTGTTTGTATATAGGCAAGCATTGTTTTGGGCATGTCTCATTTCTTTCATCCTGAAGAATATGTGGAAAGACTCTTCCATTGATCTAGGGTAACAGGTCACTGAGTTATGCGCAGTGAGTTGCAGGAATTAGTTTCTTTGTGTATTAGTCAAAAGTTATGTAGCTCTTGCTGCATGGGGCCATTGATAGAAAAAGCTGTCTAGTCTATAGAGCATGTCCTTGAGATTGAGAAATGCGTCTTGATTACTATGCAGATGTTTCTGCAGATAACCTGTGATTCCAATGATTGCTTATTCAAGAGCTGAAGTATTAGTAAGCTTCCTTTACTGTGTTTGAAGCTGAAGATCCATCTCTAACAACTAGCAAAGGAACAAAGTAAGATTGTGTTGCATGATATCATTTATATGATGGTTGCTATAACTTTTGATATTTCTAGTGTCACTCTCAATAAGTTATTTAGCGCCCGCATCTTCTTTCAAGTAGAATAATGGAAATACACATTTATACTATATGATGCTTGCATCATTTACTCCAAAGTCCAATTATGGTGACTGAATCTTTATTTTTCTTCTGGTGACTATCGTATGGCCCAATCTGTTGACATGGGGCTACGAGGTGCATGGACTATAAGATGCATGAGACATAGCTAGAAGTTAGCTGTCCTATAGCCCCAACATTCGCTCCCAATAAAAAATGAAATTTCAACAGCATCAAAGTTAATAGCATGATGAAGTTACATAAACTTTTTTGTCTTTGTTTATTACAAGCCTTAGTAGACTTGGGATCCGTTAAACCTCAGAAAACTGAGATAACTAGCTAATGAACACAGAACGAGGGAGTTCAGAAGTAAGATACTTGTTTGATGCTTCCCAACATGTTGACAAAAACTAAGATATTTTGTTTGCCACATCTTGCAGAACTGCTGTCCAATTTTAAAAAATGTGGATAGTTTTCTAAGCAAATAATGGACTCAGTGAGAAGTAACTAAAAGTTGATACTTGGACAGAACATATGGTTTTTCTGCCTATAGATCCACATGTCTTGTCAGATGCATCTTTTAAACTATGCTGAAACATTTCTCCCTTTCAGGTCTAATTTCCAAAAGCAATCCTGGAAAGACCTTGAGCTTCTTTGTATTGCATACTCATACTTTGTCATTTCTTGCTCATTGTTTTACATATTCACCATAAAAATCCCATGCACAAGCTTTGCAATAAAGGAAAGAGGGAGAGAGAGGCAGATTCTTTTAATAGCACTGGTCCTAAAAGAAACTTTTAAAACCTTCCCGCATGCACAAATGATCATCTCTTATTCTCTTTGAATGTCTGATTTGCTCATGCATGAAACTGCTAGGAGCCAGCTATCCGTCAAACAGCAACTGCCTTTAGCTCAAAATATTGACTTTAATTTTCAGATAAATGTTAAAACTTTCGTGCTTGTGCAGGTCATCACAAGAATAAATTATGGTCAGAGTGTTAACATAAGTGGACTTGCTGGTGCAGTTTCCTTGGCTGGATCTGGAGGTGGTTTATGGTCGGTTGAAGGAGGGAATTGGCAGATGGCCGCAGGATTAATCAACCGTTCAGAAGTTGTCTTGCACCTTCATGAAGAAATAGAATCTATCTCTTACCTGGGAGATGTTTATGAGCTGAACTCCACAAAGGGAAAAAGTTACAATTGCCAAGTCGCTGTGGTGGCTACACCCTTGGACGAACTAAATATTCTTTTCAATCCTGCAATATCACTACCTCCAAGAAAATTACAGCATACACATGCAACTTTCGTTAGAGGCCTATTAAATCCTGTGAGTATATTATATATCTTTAACAAATACCTTGTTCTGAGCTGGTCCTCGTGATGTTTCTCGTATTTAAATATTAAGAATTTGTTATGCTCAGGCATACTTTGGTCTGGGTTCATTATCGGATATCCCTGAACTGGTGGGCACCACAGAGACTGCCGATGTACCATTCTCAAGCATCAGCATTCTTAAGGAACATGAGAAAGATATGACCTACAAGATATTCTCACGTGAACCTCTGGCAGACGCCTTACTGGATGTCATCTTCAGGTACTATTCAAATCAGTTTATTTATAATACATTTGCTTAACCGATATGTGGTGTATATAGTCCAATTTTTTCTGTAAACATAGAATATCCCGTGTTGGTTCTCTCTTCCCTTAGGCTCTGTCATTGTTAATTCTTGCTGGTTTTAGTCTCATATGAATTGGATAAGTATTCAACCAGGTTATTGGTTAGACCCACGTCGTTACTAGACAAATTGTTAAGTTGCAATTTCTTTACCAAATTACCGTGCTTTGTCTTACAGCTAGTATAATTTCAAGCTCTCAACGACTTTCGTTGTTTTCTTTTTCTCCTCTTGCTTTTTGCAGTGTGAGAGTGGAGACAATCAAAATCAACTGGGCTGCTTATCCTCATTACCAGGCCCCTGAGACATACGCTCCCTTTATTTTGGATGGTAATCATCTATACTATGTCAATGCTTTTGAGAACGCAGCTAGCACCATGGAAACGAGTGCTGTTGCGGCGGAGAACATAGCAAGGCTGATCCTTTCAAGACTATCCCAGCAAGTATACTACAGCTCGACTAACTTGAAGAGCTTCAGCAGTGATTCTTCCAGATTACATGTAGAATTGTAAGTTGAAATCTTGTTTTTGCTGCCCGTTGAGTTTACCTGCCAACTGAAAGTGTGATGTATCAATGTGGATGCGTACATAAGGTGTGTAATGAGAACTCATGGTCGGAGATATTGTGTCCAAAGAATGTCCAGAATCTGGAAGAGTCACGCTGCATAGATACGAATCTAGATAGACTCCTTGGGATAATTTTGCACAATCGTTTACCCATGAGTCGTGAGGTTTGTATGGTTGCATTTCTGGTATGATTTAGCGTACTTGAGAATCAAACTATTGGCATGCTTCATGTATTTCCAGGTTGTGAAATATGGACAGATTGCGAAGAAAATAATTGTCAACCAAGCTAAACATGGCTTGATCTTTGGCTGAAAAACTTATCAAAGCTGCAAAGGAAAAGAGAGAGAGGAAAAAACTATGAAGAAATAAGACTAGAATAATTTTTGTAGTTTTATCTCTGTAATAGGTTGGTAAAATAAGATTAATATAATTGGGGGTTTCACTTCCACCATTTACAAACAAGGTTAAATACTCCCTTCCTGCATATGTAAAATTATACTTTTCTCAAAAAAAAAAATTGAAATTACATTGACAACTCTTCTAATAATTTTTCATTTACACTTCGCACATTCTCGTTAGAGTTTGGACGAAAAATAGAACAAAAAAAAAAGATACACAAATTTTAATTTTGTTGCTCATTTAATATTTTTATAAATTTTTATACTTATAAAGAGATAAAATAATATATAAATATATATATATATGGAATGAGGTTAATATTAATATATTTTTTCTTTTATAAGTACAAAATTATCATATAAAAATAATTAATGAGGGGTAAAATTGAATATTTATATATCTTTTTGCTAATCTTAGTATTTTTCGTTTAAATAGTGACAAAAGGGTGTTAGGTGCAATGCTGAATTTCTGGAGGAAATGTATGTAATTTTAAAACTTATTTAGAGAAAATATAATTTTATATTTTTAAAAGAGATATATGTGTAATTAAGTCATTTACAAATATCATCAAGTGTTATATTCTATCAACCTAACCTTTGTAAGAGAAAAACATTTATTTCAAAATCCGCCAAAAAAGAGAAACAAGGTTACTGCTGTTTTACAACATCAACTCAACCCGAGTCCAAGAATGTGGTAAATTTTAAAGTAAAATGGAGTTCAGTAAGCATACTATTATTTATTACCTGTCCTTACATTATTTTATTTCGTTGGTAGTATTCCAAGTTTGAAATATTGACGGGTTCAAAGTCAAAGCCGGTGGGCAGCATAATGTCACCTCCCACTCCCACTCCCAGCAGCCCATTTACTTTCCTGCCACCTTCTTCCATTTTCATCGTTTTTTTTGGTTGATCAATTAGCCATTTTCATTAGTTTTATTAATTCGTTACCAACAAATCGTACAGTACAATACAAAAAGAGAGCACATGTCAAATCCCATCATTTAAAAATGAAAATTAATAAAAATAAGAAGAAGATAAAACGAAAAACACTAGCAAAATAATCAATTCAGTACGAATTCTTGCAGTGCTTCATCGTTTGTGCAAGTTAGCAAGAACGTCTGGTGCCATTAATACAACTATCACTTGTATTCTCAGGCGTCAGCGCAAGCACTATTTTACGTATTTCTTTTCTTGATATATGAAAGTCATTTGGATTGGCGGGCCTTAGGCTTGGAGGCTGGACTTTGCTGCAATTTTCTCAGTATTCTCTAACTTTCACCTACCAAGTCAACAGGCCCATCATTCCCAGAATTCTCATCTTAATTGGTGAGTTGTAGTTTTGTCTTTCTTTTGATCGATTCTAGTTTGAGTTTTGGATGATCATCTGAAGTTAAGATTCTTGGGTTTTTGTGAGGAACAGAGGAAAAACATGGGAGCGCTGTGTTCAAAGCAGACTCAAAAACCAAATCCTTATGCGGTCAGAAGCACAGGCCAGGAGAAACAATACCAGCAGAGGCAGCAGGTGCAGAAAGAGATCAGTAAGGTTGTGATGACCGTAGAAGAGTCTGTGGAGAATCATATGGTAGGTAAAGAATCCCCAAGAGTGTCTGTGGAGAAGCAAATGGTAGCTAAAGAATCACCAAGATTGTCGGCCCGGTATGAAAATGCCAGTGATGATGAGTTTTACGATGGGATTCCGCGGTACAACAAGAGTTCATACCAGAAGTCTAGATCATTGAGGGGCACTAAGGTAGGCATATTAGCGTGTGATCCTGTCTTGCTGACACCTTGGTGTCTGGTATGAGGTCCCAGATTGAATTGTTTGCTCTTGTTGTCTCCCTTGTTGGGACACAAGTGGTAATAGTTCCTGTGAAGATTGTATATGTTCTAACCAAGATTTGATTCATAAAAGTTTAGCATTTTGCATGATATTCTTCACTGGAAACTCAAAAGCACCCTCTCCATGTGAAAAAGAATGGAGTTGAAAACTTTATCTGATCACTCATGGGGCAATTATTCTGTCATTTTAGGTGGTTTATATCTTCTGGATCACTTAATGACGGGGGTTGATTAAGTTTAAGAAAGTGTACTGATTTGCAAGTGTAGAAAGCATTTCTCTAGATTATAATTAGTAACAGAAGGTGATATTTTTGTCATTTACAATGGGACTTGGTGCTGATGTCGCTTGTGAGTGGAGAATTGTGTTTTAAATGCTTTGTGCATTGATCTCATAAATGTTAGTTATCCTGTTTCTGTATTACTTGGTTTCTATAACTTTGAGATGACCCCAAATAATTTGCATAATAGCTTTTACATTGTCTGCTGTAACAACTTAGTCTACACAAATAAGACAATTTTTCTGAAGTTTCTTGATGGACTAAGCTTATCTATTAGAACATAGGAGAAGATGTTGAAGTATGGCCTCACAGGGAAGACTATCCATTTAGCATTGTTCTGTGTGATACCTTTCGGGGAAATCTTTGGCAGTGAATACTAATATCTGATAGCCTATGATCATAAAAGGAGATTCATAGACTTTAAGAGGATGGACTGGGAGGAGATGAAGTAGTCCAGAGAACAGGCAAGGGTTGCAAATGAGTAGAAAATGAAAATTTTGATTCTGGGTTTGCTGAAAATAGTAGGAAGGGATAATAAGTATGACATGGAAGAAAAGGAGCAAGTGACTTGAATGTACTTTCTTTTCTTTCTTTTTTCTCTTTCGGGTTTCAATCATATGCAAAATTTAGATATTCCTGGGAGGCATCACGTGTTTTGCTAATTAGTTAGGTTCTTGTAGCTACTTTTACGAGTGAAACTATATATACATTGTTAGACAAGAATGGCCACATGCACATCTCAAAGCACTAGCAACAGATGCTCACACAAAATCAAGATAGAAATTATATGAAAGGGTTTCAGTTGATTGTAGTAAATCAGAACAAATATGACTTGGAGAAAGTCAAAGAGGCTGTTACTTGTGTTGTTGAACATAGAAGAAAACTCTGGAAAATCCAAAATGCTTCCTATCCTTCAATCACTTACAAGAAATTTGAGCTAGTTTCTTCATTTCTTATACTAGGTTATTGTCAGCTAGGATGAAAGTAGCATTTCTGGTTGGTGTCAACTTGATGCATATGAGATGAATGTTTTTTGAATGAGGGTATACACATTCCTGTTAATTCCTGATTCACTAATTCTCCTTGGGTATTATTTAATCTGTCTAAGTATTAGTTTGTAAAATGGACGATAAGGTACTTTTTCCTTTTCTTAGAGATTATTATGAATTAAATAGAATTCAGATCTTTATGGATGCTCCCATTCTTGTAACTTACAGTTATTTCTTCCTCTCCTGGTTAAAGAGTATGTGATCTATACATCAGTATCATCTCATATTTCTGTTGGCAGGTGTAACCTGGTTTTCTCGATATTTTTTACTTTCAGCAGATACACTTTTAGATGCTCTCTTCATTGATTAGATCAAGTTCAGGATAGAACCACATGGATGTTAGTGGGTTCAATGGTGCTGTTTGTGTTGGAACATTTGATTCAACATTTACTCAAGCTAAATAGAACTGTTGAAAGACTAATATATCCTTTTGTTTGCAACAAGGATGTGAGGTTGACTTCAGAGACAACTACATCTAGTTCTGGTGATCTTTGGTAACTTTGACTGGTTATTATGGCATGAATCTTTGGTTGATATTGTTTGAGAGAATCTGAGGTATATACTTTCTTGGTGATTAGTAAAACAATGTTCAGTAGTAACATATTTTAAGAATGAACTTCTCATCTGATAGAATCCTGAGAAAATCATTGTAGGTGATGCATTCTATTACATTCAAATTGTGCCTTTGAGTTCGTCCTACAATTTTGCAAGCAGCATGCTAATCCACTAATTACATTTTTCCATTTCATGTATAGTTCATCCATGTTTCTTGCGGACAACTAAATACAACAGAGGAGAGTTTATTTTAAGAACAATTAGTTTATTGATTTCCTACAGGGTACTGGGTTGAATGTGTAATAATTCAAAGTTATTGCTCAAGCTTTTGAGAATAATTTGAAATTGATGTTGAGAATTTCTCTTGGATGCAAGCATCCAGAAAGTTGTTTGAAGAATACTGGACTAGTAAAATATCATAGCTTCATCCTATTAAGCTTATATTTTCGCAGGTTTCAGAAGTAGGCTCTCTTTTAAGCAGAGCCGGTAGTGCTGGACTTGAAAGGGCAGCAGAAGTTCTGGACACACTTGGGGCTACTGTAACAGGTGGATTTATTTCAGGAGCAACAACCAAAAACAGTGAACTTTCCATTCTAGCATTTGAGGTTGCGAATACAATTGTTAAAGGTTCAAATCTTATGCAATCACTCTCAAAGCGAAGCATAAGACAGTTAAAAGAAGTGGTGCTTCCTGCAGAAGGTGTTCAACAATTAATATCAAAAGACATGGATGAACTTTTAAGGATTGTTGCAGCAGACAAAAGGTTGGTAATCTAGAAATTTGAATAACTTGAATGATGCCAGCCACTGTAGTTCCTCATGATGTTATTGTAATATTTACCCATAAAAGTTGATAACATGATGTTTTTATCATACACAAAGGGAGGAGCTGAAAATCTTTTCAGGAGAAGTAGTCCGCTTTGGGAATCGATGTAAAGATCCTCAGTGGCACAACTTGGACCGCTTCTTTGAGAAGTAACTTACTAAAGCTTTATGTCTTTATCAGTGTTTTCATATTAGAGAGTAGCCTTAATATTTCAATGGCTGGCTCCATCTTATTTCTTCAGACGTAGCAGAGATCGTACCCCTCAGAAGCAATTGAGGGAAACAGCAGAGTCAGTGATGCAGCAACTGATGACTTCAGTTCAACTTACAGCTGTTAGTATTACCTCTCGTTATCATTATGATTTGCGACAGTTTTGCCTCTCAGTCTATTTTAAATCACTGCTCTTTTTCATGATACCTGCTTCTTCTGTTTGCACATCATCATAATTTTGATTTAAGAGGTCAGCTATACTCTTAAGAACTGATGTGACGTACCAGAAGTGGTATCTTGTGTGATCATTTGTCAAAGATCCTTGATTTCTTGTATGCGAAAACCAGGTTGTCAGTCTGTCGGAGTATATATATAAATCAGTAATTTCTTCAATCTAGAAACCTTAAAGAAACGCGTGTTACTATGTAAGCTGCTCGGAGAGCTCCTCTTTTCTCCGAACTAGCACTTGGTGTTGGCTTTCTTCATGTAGATCTAGACCCTATAAATCGTAGTACTAGGACTGATGAGCACATAAAACATAGGATGTCATACATGCTTTACATCTTCAACATAATTACATCGCCTCTAGTTCCATGGAAATGTGTAGTCTTCATGAAGTGCTATTTCCATGTGATGCATTGCCGAAACCACATCATGAACTTCCAAAAGTTATTACTTTTGATATTGTTGCTCTGCTAAGATATTTAAGTATTATCCTAATTTCCCCCTGTAATTCCACGCCTGGTGTTGTGCTCTTTAGGTGGTCGCACCTGTCATTTTCTGACTAAGAACATACTGTCTTATATCTTGCAATTTTCCTCACATGATTTTTATATGTTTTATACACCCTGAAGAAATTAATCAAAACCCTTTGATCGTTATATGCATAATTATTCATGCCTAGTAATATTTTAACTTTTCCCCTTTCCTTTTACATTAACCTCATATCACTGTCTTAAAATTTTACATTTTATGTCATCGACATACGAACCTGGATATTTATTATAATCGTGTACACTAAAAACGGGAATCCCTCTTTAAGAGAATTATAATATCTATGGTCATAATTTCTTGCAACAATTGTTGACTGAATAACATAATCATGCACGTGTGTCATTCTCCTGCGTGGATGCATGTGACTTGAGATAATTGACAACATAAATATGCATGTCTTTTTGTTTATCGCCACAGCAATATGTTGTTGGTTACGGTTACCAGTACATGCATGAATATGCATGATTCTTCTCCATAGCTGCCAAAAGAATTGTAAAATAAGATATTCAACCTTTTGTTTTCTGCAGGAGCTATACCAGGAGCTGCATGTACTGGACAGAGTTGAACAAGATTATCAGCTTAAGCGTCTCGAAGTGCTTAGATTCAATGCTGGCCAAAGAGGTAAGCACTTGATTGTTATGTGTTCTGGTGCATAAATAATCTTCTATATTTCATTCCAGTACATGGTGCATTTTAGATGATATTTCCTGATATAAATCACTGCTTTATAGTCCAACCTAGAAAGCCTTGGGGTTAGTTCTCATCCCTAGCTTAAATTTACCCTGGTTGCTCTGAGCCTCATGGAGAATAATGTTATTTGTTTCCAACAGCGAAGATTCCTCTCTCAGAAGTCAGCTGGAAAAAGAAACATGTCTAGTTATATCTAATTTAAATTGTTCTGACCCTTAGTGTTGGCTGTCCTATATTAATAAAATACCAGATCCAGAGAGTGTCCTTCCCTCACCTCCTGAGAGCTTTGCAATCACAAGCTATCAATTATTTCTGAAACTAAAAGAATCTCTCAGTTCAATTAGTTATGGCTTGATAAAATTCCTGAGCTCATACGGGGATAGATAAGTGATGTATACGTTATCTGGCAAGGTTCTTCCTGCCATTTGTGAAGTATATTTAGCTGACGTTGTTGGTATTAACTTCTTTAAATGGATGAGTAAAGAATGATACACATCCGGTGGCCTAAAAAAGAAGATTGAAAACACCTTTAAAGATGCATATCCATGGCTGTCTGGAAACCATAGTAACTCAGATGGGGCAATATCGAAGAATTTCGCTAACTTAGCATGTGAAGCAGCTTATGGTGCCATCAAATTTCATTCAGGTGTACAATTATATTGAGCTTTAACTTAATCTTATCACACTGCTATGTGTATATTATACTTTGGGTAGTTCATAAGTCTTCTTATCATCAGATTAGTATAGGTCTAGTAGTATCTAGCATTTTCAAGTTTGTCTTATGCTTCTTCCATGTAAAAGATATATCTTTGTATTTATTGGTTTAAGCATTTTACTTAATCTTGTATCTTAACATGGGCCAAAGCTGTGGACTTTCATAATTCATGCGGTTTTTCTTCTTATTTCTAAACATATAATGGCTAAAAATGTATTGTCTTTAGTAGTTTGATTGATGGATCAACATGTTCTATGTTTTATTTCGTTATAGGAGACAGGGACAACAGACTAAATATTTTGGCTGCGGAATTGAAAAGCCAAAGGAAACAAGTCAAAAACTTAAAGAAAAAATCATTGTGGTCCAGAAGTATGGAAGAGGTAGCTTTCTCTTTGCTTATTTTTCTCGAAAATATTGTAAGTTTAATGGACAAGTTATCGCTTGCACCTGGTGTACGCATCATGGATTAAAGTTTCGTTTCTAACACATGTTTCAAGTTAATAAATATTAGAAACTTTCCAGAAATGTCTCGGAAATTCTACACAAAAAATCGTAAACTAAAGAAACATACTTAATAGTCATAAAACGATTTGCCCAGATGGTTATCTAAAACACTCGTCTGAGCAGTAAGAGCTTAAAAAACTATCTTCAAGTAGTTTCAAATTCGTTAATAATAAAATAAAGAGGGTGAAAAGAGCTTTTATTAAGTTCACAAACACATTAAATGTCTGACACTTTTTTCAGCTTTCTAGCACACATTATAGTCTTGGAGGGAAAATACTGTTATGACCAAAGTGCAAATGAATGATCTATGTGTATCTCTAAAAGCTTTCTGATATTTTAATCATAATCTTTGATATTTTAGAATCTATTTAGAAGCGCTAAGTTACAGTGCATATTAGAACTTATTTTTGCTCTTTTACATGGATCATCCCAGGCATGACAATTTTTGTCCTATCTTTCATTCTTTGTATTCTGAATCCTGTAACATGCCATGCTTATCAACAGAAGTTATGGGTTGCTGGTTAATGCACTGTCTTGTGTCATGTTAGCCATTACCTGGTCATTTTTGGTATATGTGATTAATAATAGGAAGAATTAGTCTGCACATGCTTTGCTTTGGTAGTTTTTATCTGAAGTTCTTGTGACCAAGCTTTGACTTAAACAGCACATTTTAAATTTATTTTTTAGGCAAACTTCATTGTTAGGATTTGATTGTTTTAATCTGCTGACGTCATAAACAGTTGTGATGTTTCACTTTTCAAGAATTTTCTTTCAATATAACTAATGATTTAAAAGGGAGTTGAAACTCTAGTTAATCCGAAAACTCAAGTTAAGATATTTATTCTGGATGGTAAAGTATCTAGCTAAACATGGCTGAGTTTCTTTTTGATTTGAGGAATGAAGTAGTATCACCTGCAGTTAGCAAGTTCCATAGTTATACATCTGATAAAGTTCCACTCAGTATGGGTGTGAGTGCAAGGGGACAACCAACAAAAGTTTTAGAACAATGAATTCATCCTGACTAGCATGTCTAGACCACCATGGATATGACATTCAACTTCCACTAACAAATTCTCAGTTCTTACACTATTTGGATGAAATCTTTTCTTATTAATATAACCAAATAACCAAGTATATATAGCTCTAGATCGCATGTTACCACTTGGTATTATCCTTAGTCTCTTTTTGCTTAATAAATTAGGCGTGAATCTTTTTATGAAGACCCGTCTATTGCTTGATAACAGGTTATGGAGAAGCTTGTGGACATTGTGTTGTTTCTAAATCAGGACATAAACATTACCTTTGGCAGTCCAGGTATGACTCAATCTCACAGGAACTTGTATGATTGTATGCTTCAAGGCTGCTGATTTGTTGGATTAGCTAATTGCATAGTTGCCCTTTATATAAATATTTTCTTTCACTTCAATAGCGTTTCATCTATTAAATGGAGCATTCTAGTTCATTGATGCATATTGCAACAATTTTCACTTGGCTGTGAAGATATTGGAGGAATAGAGCACATTAAGTAACTTCCACTGGATTGATCTTTCACATTCTTGTCAATGTGCTGGCCACAGCTTAGGGAATCACATTCCTAGTATTTATGCTCATGTAGTTATCATGTTCACATCGTCTTATTTGATCACCAGCGGAAGGTGACAAGCCAGAAGAACAAATCATCAGGAGTCAGCAAAAGCTGGGGCCAGCCGGACTTGCACTACATTATGCTAATATCATTCTGCAGATTGATGCAATTGTGAGTATATATTTTTGCACTGACTGGCAACGAAACTATTGGTGATTGATAGTACTTCCGTCTTCATAATTTGGTCTTGTGGCTTCTGTCCAAAACTCATCTTGGACAATCAGTATTCTCATATCATGGAATAATTTACAAATTACAATTCCATGCCTTATTATACATGAAGCTTTAGAAATTGGACTCAGATCCATGAATGTTTGGAATAATTGCGTTCAGAACATTATGCTGCATGCATTGAAACTAATTATTTCAACTGCATTTGTGTTTTGTATATCATCAGCATTTCTGTAACATTCTTGTCGTGTTATCAGGTAGCCCGTTCAAGTCCTGTGCCTTCAAGCTCCAGAGATACATTGTATCAGAGCTTGCCGCCAAATGTGAAAGATTCTTTACGATCAAAACTGCAGTCTTTCCATGTTGGGAAGGAGGTATTTTTGTTTTATTTCTTCTATAAGCAGCCAGAAATACATGAACTAGACTGTGAGCAAGAACTGAGACCAGAATATCCATGTTGACAAGAATGTTTCTTGTCGAGTTTATGCTTCTATTCATACTTCCGTGTAATTACTCTCTGGACATCAAGTGCTTGATTTAATTCTTCTATTTTATCACTGTAATCTTCTGTGCAGCTCTCTGTGACTGAAATCAAAGATGAGATGGAAAAGACATTGCATTGGTTTGTTCCTATTGCCACAAACACCGCTAAGTAAGAATCAAATCTTTCAGATAAACAGATTTACAATTTTCACCCAACACTCCTTCTGAGTGTCGTTTGTTGATTGTTTGACAGAGCTCATCATGGCTTTGGTTGGGTTGGAGAGTGGGCAAACACAGGGTGAGTATTGTTGTTCATTGGATCATGGACTAAGTTTTTACTTCTATGAGCACTGTTCGATTTTCCCCTCTTATATAGAACATTCTCTGAATTAGAAGCAA
>NC_026159.1:5960789-5970407 GCF_000512975.1 Sesamum indicum | reverse complement strand
GGCCTATTGATGTTATGCAAATTGAGACACTTCATCATGCAAACAAGCAGAAGACAGAAGCTTACATAGTTGATATGCTGTTGTGGCTTAATTATTTGGTTAGCCGTTCCAAGGCCAGCGCCAAGGGAGGAGGCCCTGTAAGGCCATCCATCAGATCGCCTGTTCATCCATCCACCAATGTAGCTGATGAGCAGCCCATTACAAATGGCCCCTCGCCAACTCCGAGCCATGCAGATCAGGAGTTGCTGCAGAGCTTGAACTGCAAGAGCGAGGGCCAAGAAACGACCAATGCATGCAACTCAGGTCCTGAAGAAAGCAATGCAGCAAAGCTTGAGGGTAATGAATTGGAAGCACGCATGTCTGGGAACACGTTTGCTCGTCTTGGACTCGGCGATGAGAAATCGTTGGACGTGATTGATAGAGTTTAGAAATGCATGCATCGACTGTATTCTTGTGCTTTATATACACACGGAATTGGATCATGATGTATATGTAAGGGTGGATGAAAGTGAGGGATCTTGATGTGTATAGGCGATGATATGTCTGTAAAATTGAAGGAATAGCGAAGGTTTCTCGTGTTTTATTTTTAGTTTTAAGAGATCTTCTTTCCGAATTCTCAATCTCGTTCTATGAACTGACAATGGTAAAAGAGTTCCATATGGAAATCCAAATATAAATCTATCCGGGGTGTTTGTAATAGTTTCAAAAGCACTTGTTTTAAATTTTTCCAAGCACCTCTATACACACACATTTATATACATATATATTATATATAAAAAAAAACTCTATTTTTGCTAATAAATAGTGATTGTTTACACTGTGATACTAAATTTTTTGAATTATAAAAAATATCCTTATGTGTGTTTTCAACCACTCTTACTGAGGTTAGGTATAGTTACGAATATTTCTTTGTTATTTGAAAAATTATCAATATCCCCCTATTTTAACAGTCGTTTAACAAATAGCCTTCCATTAGTCTGCATTAGGTTCTCATTCATTTTTTGTGGTGAACTGATCAAATTGCCCTTATGGACTAATAATGATAATTTTATTTATTTTTTATTGACTAAGTGGATAATTTTTTTATAATTTTTAAAATTTTTCATCCATTCTGTTTGAATTTCTTTTATAATTTTTTATTTTTATTTTTTAACAAGACAAAAAATAGAGTAAGGGCATAGTTGACAATTTCATACATTCATCCAAAGCTTACATAATTCCATCAAATACTAAGGGGGTATTTTTAATTTTTCAAACAATGAGGGGTATTCATAATTATGCCAAACTTGGAGGTTGTTGTAATTTACCCTGTAATCTATATATTTATACAATCTATCTATACTAATATGAAAATTTCACTCACAAACGACAGTTTGTAAAATAGCAATGTCAAATTCTTTTGTGTCGATAATATCATTGAATTAGTTTATTTTATTTTATTTTGTATGTAATATATTTTATTTTATTTGTAATATATTTTAAAGCATAATTAATTATTTATTATATGCATGCACGAACGTCGTGCTATAACAACTAGTACTATATAAAAAGGAATGGCCTTCCACCACAAACGGTGGTTAATGATACCGCCGCATAAATTTTTTGTGAAGTCAAAAATGCCCCTGCACTGATAAAATAACTAACTTATTTAACTTGTCAAATTTTACATTGATTGATAAATCAATTTTTTCTTTCTTTCTTCTTTTTTATGTTTAATATAATATATTGATTTATTTATTTATAATATTATTTCTAATATCTTTTAAAAAATATAAAAAAAATTATTTACTACATGCACGAAGTAAAAACATGTGACAATAACTAATATAATAAAATAGAAACACTATAGTCATACAAGTGAGCGTCATCTAATGCATATTTGGATAATTTATTTACATTCTATCTTTACCAAATAAACAATCAACTATTTCAAGAAAATAAAATTTAAATGTAGATAAGGTTAGGACTGTTTATCTTTATCCAAAAGATTCATCAATGTTTTTTTGGTAAATTATCCTTTATTTTATTTAAATTTAGATAATATAACAATTTATATTTATTCAAGAAATTTGTAAGGTTTTCAATTTAAATTAGTTAGCAACATAATTCAGGTTTAATTTATTTCTATTAATAACTTTTGTTATTGATTATTATCATGTTTAATTTTAGATTACTTTTCAATTAGCCATTTTTATACAATAAAATTTAAATAATTTAAAATTATTACTTTTTAATTGTAATATTTTTGTGTTATGGCACGAGGTACTAATTAATTAAATTGATAGATGTATATTAAATCTCCCCATTTAAAATAATGACAACAATAATCACAATATTAATAAATGTCCAGAAAAGGAAGCATTTAGAGATTTAGTAAGCATCTTTTGAACCTGCCATAATTTGGGAATTTGCAATTTGAACTTTTGTTGAAATTATGGGACTTTTTAAATAAAAAGTCAATTTTATATAGGGTTTAATGTCCTTTTGATCCTGTATCTTTAGAATTTTGGTAAATTTGTTCTTTATCTTTTGGTATGACAAACTAATCCTGTATTTTTTTAAATGTTCTCGATTTTGCTCCTCTGACCGAATTAAGCTAATGCTCATTTTGCCCTTCTACTGAAATTGCTCTTCTAAATCCATACACATGCTCTTAATATTGCCCAACATTCTTACATAATAAAATTAAGCCCTTATAAGTTTGTACCTCGTTTCAATCACCTTGCTCCCGAGTATTCCAAGTCCTCGATTTTTTACCAACTAAGAGCCTGTTTGGTTGTATTTTCAATGAGATTTTTTCCACTTTTCACTATTTGGGTAGTTGGGATTTTGTTTGGTCAAGCCATTTTCATTGAGAATGCATTCCTATTTTAATTCTCAAATTTTGGAAATTATAGGTCACATGAGTTTGTCATACTTGTCTTATCTGGTCAGCATGTCTTTTCTTGTTTCAAATCAATTAAAATTATTTCAAATGGCAAGACTCACTTTGATTATTTTATAATTTCACATATTCAATCAATTGGGTCATCTGTCACATCAAAAATACATATACATATATTCAACATTTTCACACCTATATACCTACATTTAGAAACAACTAATCCAAACATATTCTCAGTTTTCATACAAAAACCAGTAAAGCATTTCTACCCATTTTCAAATGTTGGAAACTGAAAATGAAAATGAAAACACAACCAAACAGGCTCTAAGTATTTATTAAGCCCTTATAATTATGAAATCTTAATTTCACCAACTGAGTATTTATTAACGAGTTGGTTCTTGTTTGTAGCGATAATTATAACCAAGGTAGCCAAGGATTATTATGGTTATAACAAATTAAATTTTATGGCCTATAGTAATTACAATATACTCAAAATGCAATAATGTAATGTACCTCCCAAAATTAGTGTTTTTGTTGCCAATGAAAACAACACAATTAAGTGAACGTCTTTTCAATTATAAATGGTCCCAAATTTACAAATATAACACAAAATCTTCCACATCAAAAAAAAAAAAAAAAGAAAAAAATCTTAAAAAATTCATCAAAACAATTTGATAATGTGGAAATAAGAAGAAATTCTCATATGATGTGCACTTTTCAATTTATAAAATACAAAAAACAATATTTATGGGAGAAATGTTTCCAAGGGGGAGGTGGAATTTGTAAGGCTCTGTTAGATGATTATTAAAACTTACATTTAAAATTCCTCTCGCATAAGTTTAAATGAATTATTTAAATGAAATTGATGATACGATCAAGATATCTGTCCGTACTGTTTTGTATAGATGGATATCGCTTAACGCATCTTTATTATACATATTTGGTAACTTTGCACTAAATAAGGCAATTTTTAGTTATCTTGAATCCGCTTTAAAATATCAACCCTGGGAATCATCTTCCTCGTTTATTTTCATGTTACATCGCATAACTCTCTATTTATATTTCTTCAGACGACCATCGTTGCATAGCTTTCTTCTCTATCTTTTCATCACAAGGTCAAACACTTTTACTTCTGTTCATATTCTTTACACGATCACTGCTACACCGCCCTCCGCTCCATTTTTTCCTCTCCAGACGATCCTATCTTTCCACCACAGTCCTCTTTACGTTCCATCACTGCAATCATCCCTCTCATCCAAAGGTATTTCCAACCAATACATGTAAAATTCTCAACTGATAAATTTAGGGTTCTCAGCGACTTTCAGTTAAAATTAATCAATTTCAATAGTTCGCAAGAACTACAAAAAACAAATGGATATATGAACACAATCTTTTCAGCATTATAAAAGTATTTTAAAGAATTATTAAAGCCAAAACAATATCCTAATTATACTATTGATCAAGAAACTAAAATGTTTGAAGCACAATAATTCAGGGCATCAAAATTTAGTATTGGAAGATGAAATAATTTTTCTACTATTAAAGAATGAAGATTCATATGGTATCTATTATATATATATATATATATATATATGTATATAAAGTTTGAATAAAATGAAGATTCAATTCAATATAAATAGGCCTAATTGGAAGGGAGATTCCATGAGAGAGAGGGGAGAACGAAGCACCAACACGTCAGTCTTTACTGGCGAAAAAACGTACCATCACCGCCTCTCTCTCTCTTTTCTCCCTCTCCTAGCGCCTCTTAATATATACACGCACACATTACACACAGATGCCATCAAAACCCTCTCAATCAACCCCTCAATCGAATCGATTTGTTCTCCCGGGTATGCTTCTGCTCTCATCTCATTGTTAAATCAACTGCTGGCGGGAAATAATTGAATTTGCATGTGGACTTGTGTTGATGTTTTCTTGGTTGATTTTATGTTCGGCGAACTGAATGAAAACCGTGTGTTTCGTTGTTTGCTGTGTTTTTTTGTGGTACATTTGTCTTTTGAATAGCCATTGACTCGGTAAAGCTTCAATGCATGCAGAATTCTTGTTTTTACAATTGTGAGGTTTTTTCTTGGAAAGATTTTGGAGTTGTAACATTAGTCAAAATTGGATTTTTCTTTTGTTGTTTTTTTCATATGGTATGTTGTTGATGATGGCTTCTTAGATTCTTGGACTGGGTTTTTGGTTTTGATGTTATCTGTGTTATTTTCACCCGGGCTCTTGCTTTTTCCCTTTTTGGAGGCGATTTTTGACTGGGTTCTCGTTAGTCTAGCTTCTGCATTTGCTTGGTTTTCTGCTTGTGGGTTCCTAGTTCATCACAATTTTTCCTTTTGGCATTGGTGAACCTTGTTTTTTCTTGTATTACAGGTTATGGGCTTGAAATTTGAAGGAATTTAACGTAAAAAAGAGAATGCCTCTTTATAAAAGAAAGCCATTTGCTTTGGTCGAAAAGCCTGAGGATCTAAAGCCCCAAGAGCTCGTCTTTCAAATTCGCTTCACAAAAGAAATCTTCAGAAGTTATAAGTAATTCTTTTTGTACTCAAGCACCAATCCTTACAAAAATACTATTTTATTTTTGACATTCTTATAATGCCTCGATTTAATTTGTAACAGTGAATATCTGAAGCGAATCAACTTATATCGCAAAAGAGTCTGGACATGTAAAGCTACAGGGAAGGGCAATTTGACCTATGAAGAGGCCTTGGATTCAGAAGACAAAGCTTCCAAAAGAATACAAAATATACCCACCCAATACATAGCTCCTGTGCTTCGTGATGTCCAGTTCAGTAAGTCCACTGCTTTTCTGTGTTTTATCATTTAGAAATTTATTTTAAAGTAGTTGCTCTCATCTGTTAAATCTACATCTTGATTTTGTTCTACACGCGGGAAGCCACTTTGTTGTTGAATTTCTAAAATGCAGTGCCAACTGTCAAAGGGTCGCAGAAAGATGTAGCCAAACATTTGATAATTCCCTTCTGGTTCTTGCTTAATAATATGAGACACACTACTAAGTTCTGATTTCTTTTGGTATATGGTTGATTCTTTTTTTGGTGTTCTTTTGAATCCATAAAGTGTAAGTTTTGTGTACATCATTGCGCAGATCTTTTTTGTTAGTTGGGGTTCCATTAATTATATGCGACACCGTACATGAGAGGTGATAAGATTTGAAAAAGGATATGAGCAAGCCCATCGGAGAACCCATCTTATCAAAACCACACAGAACTAGATGACAAAAAGTATTTATTGCTCTAGATTGAAATAGATCTTTTCCTTTCAAATGCTTTGCTTACTTCCCCCTCTCATTGTTTGCCGAGGCCATAAGCCTTTTGAACTTATGTTCTTGCTGTCCTTCCCCTTCTCTCTGCGTCCGCTGCACTAGCATGAAAGCAGTCCCTGACCTGAATTACTTCCTGAATATCCAGCCTTATTGCTTGATAGCAAGATTTGTCAGCACTAGAGGCCTCACAACAGCATATTTTGGAATCAAATCTAATGGGTTAGTGAAGCTGTGAATTCCAATCCATATCAAGTTACTAGTTCCACACTCTGAGATGCAGTAGAGTGGCATTTAGAATTCTCATTTTGGTGATCCGAATTATTATATGTTGCTTTGTTTCATTGTTCTTTATGAGGTAATAGAGAGATGACAAAGTATATATTTTAAAATGATACTTTAGCGTAGAAATTGTTAGAGCTGCTCTTAGTTCAGTTACAGAATCCTTCCATTTCGCAAATTGTTCATAGTGCACTTATGGACCCTTGTCTGGAGCACACAATTTTATGCTATCCGCTTAATGTTTCTGTACATGTTGCATTTGTAATAATGTGATGAATAAAAATAGAAACATGGGCACCTGGTCAAATTTATTGATTGTTGAATAAAAACTGACGTAAATGAATTTAGTCGAAAGCTGTTCTCTATGGCTATAACACATCTCATACCTCCGGTGTTCTTTGGTCAGAGGTCCATTCTCAGCTGCTTCCTCTTGTAATAGAGCTGAGATATTGTTTGCACGGGCATGAAGATTTGTCCTTTATATTACTCCTTGTGGCTAGTTTTCATTTTAGGTATTACATGCATTACTTTAGAGAAGTGTTTGAGGGATAGATTCCTGGAACTTTGAATGGAAGTTGTTGCCTTTTGCTGCTATGGCTGGAAATTCCAGCTGTTATTTGCAGAGTCATGATTGCTATAACTGAAATTGACAATAAAACTTGAGCATTAAATGTGTCATTCAAGTTGATGGCACCTATTTGCGGAAAGGTGATCTGGATGTTCTACAGCTTAATTATTTATGAACTGCGTCAGGTTGCTTAATGCACGAACTGCTTTAATAAATGAGATCCTCTTACATTTTTCCTCAACTACAGATTTGGTCTACTCACAACTTTTATTATTTGATGGCAGGCATGCTGAATTTAAAAGATCTGGTCAATTCAATTGCTGTGAAGTTACAAGGTCCCTTTTCTGAGGGTGCTGAATTGTATGGAAGAAAGGATGGCCGTTTACATCTGTGCAAAATTATAAAAGTCACTGAGGATGCTAACAACAGACAATATGAAATTGCATGGCTTGACAGCGACCATAAAAGGAGTGGAAAGGCATTGGTAAATGGTGATGAGTTGACTGGAAAGAATCTGCCGTTTAGTAAACGGGTCCTCAAGTCTTTTATCAAAGATTCTACTTATCGGAGTATTCCTTGGGTTTTACATGATCATTTAGCAAAGAAGCATGGAATCTCAACTGCTCCTCCTGAAGAATTAAAGATTAAAGTTTCCATGCAGAATGGACTTGTAGTTTGTAATAGGAAGAGGAAAAAGACTGAAGAGACACAAAATGCTGCGGTGAATTTGAAATTCTGTTTCCTTTATCCTTTTAATTTCTTTTGGCAGCTTCTGTAGGTGATAATGTTTTCTGTTGATTTTTCCTAGGAGGCAAGTGAAAAGAAGATCAAGGTATATACGCGGAGGAATAAACTAACATCTGAACCCTCAATGCCTGAAAAGAGTGCTGATGAAGGTAGGTTTTAGTCGGCATACTTTTCGAGTCAAGCATCATTATTCTGCTTTCCTATTTCTGTTGCATTTTCTTGTGTTCTTGCGAAAATTCCCTAAGCTGTTATGGTTGGATTAGTTGTAATGATCAGAGAGGAGAGATCTGGGAATGGGGATGGGTGTGGTGGTTGGGTTAGTTCCCTACTCTTCTTCCTTTTGTGTCTGCATATGCATTTTATTTATCTGCCTGTTGGACTATCTCTTTCTTTCTATTGTCTTGTGGGCCAGTGCTATTATTATTACATCCTTAATGCTTCGTCTCTTTAGTTATTGAGTCCACGAGTATCTCAAATCCTTACATTCATCCCTTCATTTAACTGTGTAACCTGGTCCTTGTCTCTGTCTCATTAACTTTATTTGTGGTTGCAGTGAATAAGAACCCAGAAGATCAGTCAATTAAGTACCCTATTGATGACCTGCTGGTGCGCCCTTCCGAGGAAGATAGGCTTTTGACAGAAAGGCCTTCTCCTTGCAGGGATTTCAGTGTACCTATGGATTGTGTTGGGGATGCTTTGATGGTGTGGGATTTCTGTGCTTCTTTTGGCCGGCTATTGAATTTGTCTCCTTTCTCCCTTGAAGACTTTGAGAATTCTCTTTGCTACAAGGACGCCACTCCTTTGCTAATTGTGGAATCTTATTCAGCTCTTCTTCGCTTGCTTGTAAAGGACAATGGAAAATTCGCTATGACAATGGAAAAGAAAAAGAGGAAGCCAAAGGTTAACATTTGAAACATACTATTCATCACAGGCTATTTATCACATGAAATAGTACTGATGGATTTATTATCTTCCTTTCCTTTCTGCGAACTGATGTTTAAGTATCTGTTCTCATTTTTCTTTTCTCTCCATCTCATTTCAGATTACACAGGTCACCTGGGGTGAATATCTATGCGATTTCTTGGAAACAAGTTGCGGTGATGAATTATCCACGCACATAAGTACTATCAAGCGAGGTCATTATGGCCTATTAGAGATTCGTGTGAAACTGGCTATCTTCTGTGAACTGGTTGCTCAAGCTCTGGAGACAGATACTATCAAGGACAAGTTGGATGAATATATTGAAGAAAGGCAGGCACTTGCTGCTACACGGAGGGATGAAGCACTGGATGAAGGGAGAAAGAGGAGGGAAGAAAAGGAGCGGAGGAAGTCAGAAGCGACTGGCAAGGAAGTTAAAGAAGAGAGTCGAGTGAAACCTGGTGTAGGCTATCATAGTATAGCCAATGAAGTCACTCCGGATAAGAGTAATGGAAAAGTTCTTTCCCAACAGAATCATTCATCTAGAAACAGGTTGGAATTGATTAATTTTTAGTTACTTCAAGTAAACAATTGGTTGGCAAGTTGGATTAAATGTGAAATCTTACTAGCCCTACCTTTCTCTTTGGCCGCTGTTTATTTCATTTGAAAATATTTTCTCAGTGATAATGAAGAAGGAGACGGCACATCCAAGAAGAATGGTAAGAAACAGAAGGTTGAACGTAATCCCTCTCCGGAAGATGTTAATCATCCATCTAAGAGGGAAATCCATAAATTGATGAAAAATGAGATCAAGGAATCAATAGAGATGAAGAGTGCTGAAGAACGGGTGAGTCTCTCTCTATCTACCTCTCTCTCCTCTCTTTGTGTGTGCTCATGGACACATCCATATTCATGTGTATAGCAGAA
>NC_026159.1:5931570-5960488 GCF_000512975.1 Sesamum indicum | reverse complement strand
AAATTATTGCAGGTATTGGTTTTTCCGACGTGATGGAAGAATATTTGTTGAGAGCTCTGACTCCACACAGTGGGGCTATTACCAAACCAAGGAAGAGGTATAATGCCGTGGCTTTGTATTCTGACACATTTAATATTTTATATTTACTTAGTATTTGTAGCATTCTTATCGCCCTTTGTTCTGGCAGCTTGATGCTTTGATTGGCTCATTGAATCCAAAAGGGGAGAGAGAGAGGGCTCTTAAAAAGCAGATGCAGAAATTTTACAACAAAATATGGTTAGTTATTACTTTCTTTCTCATTTACTATTGCACGGTTGGGTTAATTTCTGATGCCAGTTTTTGGTATAAATGAGGATTGATTTTTTGTTTGTTATTTGAATGTACAATACATTTATATGTTTTAGTTATGTGTGGAAAGTGAATATATTGATCAATTACATTTGACAATTGTTATTTGTGGAATTATCCATTACATCTTGGGGAGCAGGCCAAGTAAGTTTTTCACAGGAAGTAATTTTACCCCGGATTACGAGCTGGCTTTTACAAATCAATGTTATAGAATGCCTGTTGCTTGATTTTGAGGAAGTCTGAGCTTGGGATCATTGAATGGTTGTAGTGCGGTTTTTAAAGTTAAAAGTGCCGACCATGAAAGATATGCAAACATTGCATCTTGGTGGTACTTCATTCTAAGATTACTCGAGATTCTCAGCCATCAATACATAACATTAATTATGCTTCTCTTTGAATTTTTCATTTTGATATAATCCAAAGACAACTTCTACATCCACTTGATGCCTTTTTTTTTAATGTGCTTGTGGTACTAATCCTGCTCGTTCTTTGCAGCTTGGAAATTCAGAAGAGATCAAAGGAGGCAACGCAGCAAATTGAAATGGAAGAGGCTCTGGTTCGGAGATCAACTCGGGTTCGTGCCCCACCTAGGGAAAACCCTGCACTTGCATTCCTCAAGTATGTGAACAAGTGGAAAGAATTGTAATTGTTATTTGTTAGAGGTACAGATGCAACTAACCACCCGATGATGTGGGAAATAGGAGGTGTAGAACCATTGCTATCCTGTTGAAAGATAACAATGTTTATTGGGATATAGTAGATAGTTCTATCCCAGTCAAAAGCTTACAAATTCTTTTGTTGGGACGGCGGTTTGTGAAGCTTGGGCGGCACAGGCCATCATTGGATGGAAATTTTGGTAATAAACCACATGAGATTGCCCAGTATGTATCCGCTACTGACTGATTTTTGTGAATGGCATTCTATTCCTTAGTCAATTTTTGAATTATGCTATTTGGACATGCGTGCCAGCAGCCTTGTCTTATGTACTGCATATTGTCTGAATGCATCATATTCATAATTCTTTTGCTACTAGATGATTCAGGTTGGCCGTTGAGAGAATTTTGAATTTACTGCATTTCCAATTTACATGATTTTGTGCTCTTTCAACAGTTTTTCATGGATAAGATCAAAGTTCTTTACATCCATATGCTGCATTAATAAGACGTGAACAATATGATGATGATGTTGCATATTTGCGGGGAGTGGCTTTACAATGCTTGGTTCAAGTCAATGGGGTGAATCTGGGTTGCGTTTCTTTCATGAGCTTTGGCTCATTTGCAAATCAAGAACAGTAGAACACTTATGGAACGGGTTCAGACAGAGTACAACTTTATAAAAGATCCTGTTTGCACAGATGTCCCTTTCCTCACATGAAATCATTATTTTGCTACATATTTTAATGACTGGAAAGAACACATAAAAGGTAGCAGGATGTGAAGGGGGCATCAGCTTCACATAATTTGTAATGACCAGGATTTACATGATCTCAATCACAGCACGCCCTACAATACCTCCATTGTCAAGGTCTTTATATGCCTGCCCTGCCTCCTCAAATTTGCACTTTCTTGAAACAGCTGCTTCAAGATTAAAAATGCCTCTCTCTGCCAACTTAATCAATTTGGGAAGGTCTTGCCTTGCCCTGGCTCCATAAGAGCCGATTACTTTTATCTGCATCACGAATTGCAAAAGAACTAAGAGGATACGAGCTGGCTCATGTCGATAATATTAACAATTCCTGATATCTACAGGGACACCATTAGTTTTACTCTGTGAATATAACATTTTCATAATGACTCTACCCTCCCCTCAGGTGCAGCAGTTAGATAATACATGAAGTTAGGAGCAGAAGTAAGGTGCCAAATTTACAGTTTTTGAATTAATGAATGTGCTCTAACCAATGGTAGGGTTGTGCATCAGATTGCATTGGGGTATTATAGAGTCCACAATCACCAATGCCCTACAGTTTTACTAAGTTTTTATTCAGCACAAGTAGAGAGTTTGTATTAAGGAGTTTAGATTAAGTATGCAAAGAAGTTCTTTCACCAAGAAATATCTGACAAGCCCTTCCATTGTTCTTCCACATTAATTAGTTTCATTTCAGCAGAATAGCAACCATTCAGTAACATTTGAGCCCCATTTCTACAAGTCACTAGGAGCACCTAATTAAAGCTTGGCATAGATGACGGAGAAGAAGAAGCTGAACAGATTGGCCTGGAGGGAAACAGAAACATACCTGTCTCCGAACCAAATGATTTATATCAACCTCCCCTTTAGCACCAGAGAGCGTAAGCCCAATCATTACAGCCTTCCCTCCATCCCGCACACTTTGTACACATTGTGAAAATGTTTGTGCTTTTCCTAAGGCTTCCACAGCAACATCCACACCTCTTCCTCCTGTAATTTCCTGTTAGAAAATTGCAAACAACAAAATTGAGAAGGATACAGCTTTATGACCAACAAAAATTTAATTAGGCCAATACATGGAAATCCATTTGCAACCATGAAAGCCACCAGTAAAATATCAATCAGAATTCACAATCACCTTGATACTTGAGCACTATCGAGGATCAGTTTCAGATCAAATCAAAAAATGACAAGCAAAAGTCTCTTTCAAGAAGGGTAAATTACCAAATAAAATAAATGAATGACAAGCAAAAATCTTTTTACAAGAAGAACAAATTACCATGTTAACGTTATTATGGAGAACAAAGAAACCACAATCTTGATGCTTCTGTACAGTATGAAAAAAGGATTAAAACCTCAAATGCCCGAATCTTGCTTGAGATTAGCTGTTTCCTTATCAATATTCTCACAAAGGATGAATGTATGATAGATAACATGATCAAATATTATAATGCTTCATTTGGGAAAAAAAGATATCCAGTATCCAGCTAGCACCAAAAAGAAAAAAGAAGCGTAACTCTGATCCAGGTTCAGCTGTAAGAAGAAGAATAATTCTGTTCCAGGTTCAGCATTACAGCTGAGAGTGTACTGCAAAATATAGTTTGACCAGAAAGGAATGGACAAGGAAAATTTATGAGTTTTACTGAAGTACAAACCATAGAAACTTTAATGTGGCTTTGGGAGGTGTTGAGGAATACAACACAAAATTTGTAACATTGCAACTTAAAATGATATTACTTCTAAATTATGATTTACATTGAAAAGTTATATTTATAAAAGATTAACTGGCTATAATTCTATTGTCTCTAAAATGCCCCCTCATACACAAAAAGGGTGCATGGTCAGATTTGAATCCAGGACCTCCTTTTCTGCCACATCACATCGAAAAACCACCTTACAAAAATGCTTAAAGTTACTAGAGATGAGAGAGATTTATATTTGTTGTCTATAACAATTTAACTCCATGAGTTGAGAAGAACACATGTCCATATTTATATCATATGCAGATCTCCCATGCATTGAACAAAAAAACCAATTCTATATGACATTTTTGGATTTATTGAGAATAATTCCCATAGCGCAACAAGAGAAAACTCAGATAGTATACTGGCACTAATATGAATAATATGGGCCATGCAGCAAGTACAATTCAAACCTTCAACATATTAAATAGTTGTAGTTATCATCTTATAAGGTCACGGAAAATGAATGACTCAAATTTGAGCCTGACTTTCTCACAAGTTTTTCATAAAACAAAACATAAGAATGCAATTGAAATCTCCAAGTGCTCTCGAGCATCGGAAAATGTCTCACAGGATGTCAGGTTTGTTTTAGTGGTATGGGTTCTTTCCGAATGGACATGATTGATAATTTCTAAGTTACAGCTAGTCAACATGAAAAACAGTGTTAGCCAAGAACCTACTGCTTTGTGCAAAAATCTGGAGTAAGCCTGTCTAATTTGCTCGCTCAGCACACTTCTCAGTGAACACTGAGTATTCCAAGGTCTATTTTACAGGAATTTGCTACTTCGCTAATATGTCTAGAATTCATCAAAGTCAAGGAATAGAGATGTACTTTGATCTTTGCAACAGTGTCTTCTTTTCGTGCATTTATGGCATGAGTGGCTCCAAATGTCTTAGCTTTCTGAAGTTTCTCATCTTGGACATCCACTGCAATAATCTCAGAAGCCCCAAATGCCCTAGCTATCTGCAGACAACTGTTTAATGTTTTACAATTAAAATTACTAAAATGACAGTGATCAAATTTGCAATAATAGCTAGAACCTACATAAACTTGAATCTTATAATAATGAAATGTAAAAAAAATTACTCAAAAAGGGCACTAGCAGAAACTTTTACAGCTTGATGTTTGAACTCAGACCTTGGATTAGCACATATGACATATATTAAAAAGCAGCCCACTTGTATTGCAATCTTGCAAGTTGACAGACCCACTAAATGATGCAGTTGCTTTCCTCACATGATGTGTTACATGTTGTAACTCCTCGTTCATTTTCAGATGGATTTGAACCATTGTTTTGGTTATCGTTCTAGCCTTCTAGGCTTCGAGTATTCATTCAACTTTAGAAAGTTTAGGTTGCATAAGTTGTGGGTAACCAAAATGCGGAAAACAAATATATCTCATTGAGTGAGAAATACAGAAAATACTGGTGCGATTGAGTAACGAATAATAATAGTGAAAATGAAAGGCAACATGGGCTACTTCAAAAGCTGCAATCAGAACTTCAATAATATAAACAGCAAGCAAGCCTAGAAACTTGTGGATATCCTACGAAGTTTCAAGATTCTTATTTTGTACTGTCCATTATCCAGCAGAAGACAGCTGAATCAGATCGTGGCACGTCTCTCTGATATATGCATCCTTGTCATTCATCAAATTGTAGGTCTATCTATTTCATAAAACAAACTAGATGAAGAAAACAGTTGATGCACATGGCTTTTACAGAACTACTTTCGAAAGTTGGTAACTTTATCTTTCTTACTTCCTTTACAGAACTACTACAAAGTTGCTAACCTTATCGTCCGACTTCCTACAGGTATTTGTTTTCTCTTTCAGAAAGGTTATAGCTCTTTAAGTAGTTCCTAAAAGGGTGACACGAGAAATTTCACGCCATCTGCACTGGAAATGATGAGAATGCAACCAAGAAGTCAAAAGAGAAAGAAAAAAACCTACTTTTCTTAACTCCAACATTAGATATACAGGTCTTCGGGTTAGTAATCAATTGTTACCAGATGTAATTGATTTGATATGTTAATTTCCATGTGAGACTATTCTTCTTTTACCAATTTCAAAAGATCTCAATTACACAAGAAATCCAAGAAGAGTCACTTCATAGAAATTATTCTATAAGCCTCTATCCTTGCAACTTACAGAAGGCAAGTTAGGTAGGAAGTATTTGAACATGACTTCTAGTCCTCCTTGCTATTCAAGGTTCAAATCCAGCCTGCCTTCATCCAAGATTTCTATGGTTGAATGCACAAGAAAGATATACAAAATTGTGAAAGTTTAACAACATAGATGTCTCTGCTTATTACCTCGATCCAACACCACCGATGCCAATAACAGCAATGGCATCACCTGGATGCACCTGAGCAGCATGAGCCATAGCTCCATAGGCAGTAAAAACTGCACATCCTAGAATAGCAGATTCTGTGTAAGGCAATGAGTTCGGTAGAACAGTTAATCCATGTGCTGGTACCACGCAGAATTCCGCGAGACCTCCCATGCTATACATATAAACTGGCTTTCCTGCAGAACCAGCATATTGATTGAATAACACGAAATGTATCTCAGGTTCTGACTTTTGAGACTACAATGATTTAATTACAAAAGAAGGATGATATTTTCATAAAACTAGAAGAAAAATTACAGATAAGCATAAGACTCGAAATTTGATGCAGGCCCCTTATTTAATTACAAAAGAAGGATGAGGTTTTCATAAAACTAGAAGAAAAATTACAGATAAGCATAAGACTCAATATTTGATGCAGGCCCCTTCTTTAATATATAAATAAATTCTTGGGAAGTTTTGCACATGGTAATTGGTCAAAATCTAGCATTGTTTAGGTCAAAACCATACAGAGTGATTCACCTATTTAAGCAGTTAAAGTAAGGAGAAAAGATTAATCTTATTACAATCAAGCAAACAATTATTGTTCTTGACCAAGACCACAATATGATTGATGTTGCTTATAAAATAGACTGACAGTACACATATAATGATATGTAATATGAGTCAACATATTCATTGAAATATTATATCCAGGAAGAATTCACAAGTGCGTAGTTAGATGACATGCAGAGCTGTGCTGATGACTATCTTAGGAGAAGTACTTTGGTAGGAATATACCACTGCCACGCAGAAACAGCCTTGTTTCACCATCATAAAGGGTCCCTTTCGCTCGGTTATAAGCAAAAAAGGACTCGCATAAATCATCTTGCCCCTGTTTTCACCAAGAGATAATGTTGTCAAGGTGACATATAGTCTACCTGGTACTGAACTCAGATGAGCATTTGTGTATAGATCAACACTCGAAAGGCACCTCATGACATACTTGCCTTAGAACAGAAGAAACAGCTCCCACAGGGCATTATGAAAGCCCCAACAACCTGCGATCCAACTGGAAATCTGAAATCAAACAAAAGTGATTTTCCGTCTGCCCAACTTAATAGTACAAAGGTAAATGGAGATCACAGCTTAACAAACCTTTCGATGATTTTGCTGTCAGTAAGTGGCCCATGTTCAACCACTTCACCAGTAACCTCATGCCCGATAACACAAGGGCTGGCAAAGGGAAGCTCGCCTTTGATGACATGGAGATCAGAGTGACAGACTCCACAGGCTGCATTATTCCAACTCAATTATCAAATACACCTTATACCTTGCAATACAAAAATTCTTGGACAAGACAGGCCCAAGGATATACTTTAGAGGCTTCAATTATAACAAGTTTTAGATAAATCCGCATGGGCAAATTCAGTTAACTCAATTTACAAGTACCGAATATAACATAAAAAGCATACCAAAGCAAATGCTTTTTTTTTTTCCAAGTCACACTCAAAGAGGGGAAGCAAAAGAGAAGAGAAGACTGCCCTGAATATTAAGCTAACGGACTCTATCATGATTAAATTCATGAAATCAGAGTTTGCCTACTGGATCATCTTCTTTGCCGGCTGCAGATCTAAATTTCCAGCGTGAACAGAAAAATACAAGCTCTAAACTATCATGCACAAGAACTTAAGTCAACTACTAACTTACCCTTAGTTTTGATGAGAATTTCATTGGCCTTAGGGCGGGGCATCTCGAAATCCTCGAAGGTGAGGGGTTTATTCGGTTCCCAAAACACTGCTCCCCGCATGTACGCTGGCCCATTGCTGACATGGTAGCCCGCCGCTGACATGGCTGTACCTTTACTATCGGATACTGAGCTTGAAAACCATCTCCGGCAATCAGAATAATCCAACGAATCACGCAATAGGGAACTGTGGGAAGAGTACACCGCCGCCGTCCGGCTGCTGCCGATGGCCCTGCGCAGTAGAATTGAGCTCCGGCGAAATGCCATAGAAGAGTACGATACGGTTCGTGCAATTCGGAATCAGCGCTTTCAAACGAGAACTGTTATTGCAGAACTTTGGAAAGATAATAACGACACATAGACAATACAATGTGCTGAAATCGCATTTTGGAGAAGCAGCCGTCAATGCTTATCCTCAATCGAACCTTTGTTTATTATTTTCCGGCATCTTATTGAAGAAAACAATCAAATAAAATTCATATGATTGGAGCAATAATTAATTAATTGTTTTGATGAAATTGTAAGAATTGGTCCTATAACTGTAACACGTCAATTCACAATGAGTAAAGTATACAAATATTTAATAATAAATAATAATAATATCTTATATGTTTCTATCTCCACAATATTCTATGCTCACAAGTCTTTCAAATAATCTTTTCTTTCGTCTTATATGGATAGTTACACCGTTTTTTTTTTAAATTTGGTGTAATTATACGTACATTTTCTGTGGTTTAAAAATTTATATTTAGTATTATTGATGTTTGTTTCCGTCTAATAAATTAATTTATCCGTTAGTCAAAATTTCATTAAATTTATTGATATTAGCAAAAGAATTTAATAAAAATATATATTTTACCCTCGATTGACTTATTACTGGCATATTGTAGGTCAAAAAATTCTTTACTGACCAAACTAACCTTATAAGGGTTAGAATATACCTTCTCACATGCATTAACATGTGAAGATGTATAAAGGCATTTTTGTTATAAAAATATTTATTTGACTTGCAATAAGTCTATCTAAGTAAACAAGAATTTTTATTCAATTTTTTTTACTAATATCAATAAACTTGTTAAGTTTTAATTAACCGATGGATCTATTTATTAAACGAAAATAAATATCTAGAGGTATTAGATGTAATTTTTTAATTCACATGAAATCTACGTATAATTATATCAAATTAAAGAGAAGACGATATATACAATCATCCCTAAATCTTACATGCTAGTATATATGCGATAAATTCGCAAAGTTTGATGAGGTTAAATTCGAATAACGAAAGATTTAAATGTGCTTATATAAGCATAGAAACCAAGAAACTTGATCTGCAAGACAAGAAAGCGAAAAAACCACACTAGAAAAATTCCAATTACAGCCTTTCAATACTTGAGGTCGCAAGATTATAAAGAACTAACAGTGAAAATTGTAAGAAATGAATAAATAACAAAAGTTGTACATGTAACATAAACAATTAGTATTTCTGGATTTTCTTAAACTATATAATTTCATGTAAATCAATAAATTTATAAATGATTGGATGATGATAATAACTCTGTATATATTCGGGTCAGTTTGCTCAAATAGAAAAATACGCGGATCTTGGTCTACTCTGTAATTAAGATAAGAGTTGGGGGCATTTGTGTAAATTTTTAAGACCTTATGGTAGCCACATCAATACGGTAAAATTTTATTTTATTAAAACATTCAAGATCTAAGAATATTTAAATGGAGTGAAATTATCAAACTTATATTATATTATTAAAATTAATTCAAATTTAATATTTTAGTTTTTGAGATTATAAGCTCCTCAGTAAATTATATAACACCTCAAAATATTTTCTAAATTCATAGAGTAGTTTAATAATAATAATAATAATTGATGGAGTAAAGCCATTTCAAGAAAGGAAAATTGAGGGAAGACCACATATTTTTATATTTGTACATAAGTATGACATAGAAGGACCTGGTCCCGATTGGGGCAGATTTTGAAGTCTTAGGCGGGTCTTGATGTTTTGGACTCAGACATGCTTTGATTAATTTTTTATTTTTAAGTTTTGTACTTATAAAAAATATAATTGTTCATATATATATATATATGTATGATTTCATGTTTACATATAATACATAAATTTAATATTTTTATAAATTAAAATAATGATATAAATAATTTATAAATATTTTAAATATTTATATAAATAATACATATTCTAAATTTTTTTAATATTTTAATGCCTAAAGCATTCACTTATAAATTAAATATATATATATATATTAATAATATTATTATCTCATATTTATAAGATTATGATAGCATTATTTAAAAAAATACATATTTTTTAATATTTTAAAAATATTAATTGGTCCAATTCGAGTATGGGTCCCAAATCCTAGGCGGCTCGGGGTACAAGTCCAAATTTTCTTGGCAAGAGAAGTCTCATATTTTGACAAACCATGTCATCTCTATTTGTACAAATTTACCAAAATAGGGCTTAAAATAGGCCGAAAAACAAAATACAAACATTGGGTCTAATTTGAGCCATATTTAGAATTGCCAATAAATTGATTCAAACACTATGATATTTTCTTAAAATTATATCTATTTTTTTCATATTAATTCAAATACGAAGACTCATTGTTGAACTGGAGAAAAATAAAAATAATAAAGTTTACTTGTCAGGTGTTTTTTAGATAAATAGTTCATTGGTTTGAATTCAAAAGTTTTTACATCGGGTCTTTTGTTCGAGTTTGAGTGTGTGCGTGATTGTTGGGAATGCGCGCTTATATATATATATTAATTAATATATAAAAAGAAAGGCATTATACAGTCACAAATGGGGATTAGTAACATAGTGTACCAATTTGTAAATATGACAAATATATCTCTAATTAAATAATTTTAAAAATTATTTATAATTAATTTTTTTTATTTATAAAAGTGACTCAATATCATGTTAATACCACTGCACCATTTCTTTTGTTGTGTCGATAATATCTTAAGTTGATTTTCTTTTGTTCATTTCTTGTTTTTTCCAATATAATTTATTATTTTATATATTTTATTTTTATTTATATAATATATATATATATATATATATATAAACTGTCTTTCAGGTGAATGTCATCTCATCTTTATTCTTATTAGAGGTGATCATGGTGAGGTTCCGATTTTTTAAAACTATTTTTAAATTGAATTACCATTAACGATTTTATAAAATAATTTTTTAAATCGCCACTTATAAAATCAAAATCAAAGGTGCATGTTTTGTGTTTGGAGGTTTTAATACATATAACAAAAATAAGACGTCGAGACTAACAAAAAAAATAAAATAAGTATTTATATGTAGTCATTAAAAAATATCAATATTATGCATCATAAACCACCAACAACTTTAAGTACATTAAATAATAACCAACCCGTAATCCTTATTCCTTACAAGAATCTACTCCAGCAAAGCATACAATAGGGTTGTCGGACCCTCCGACTCGCTTTCCATGTTTGGATAATTTCCTACGCGCCCCCTCGAGTATGCTTTAGATTCTACTCTCGGGTCCCATCTAACACGTGGGGGGCAATCATTTGAGGCGTTGCCTTTTAGTCTGTGCAGCTTGACGTTGTGTAGGTTTCTCAACAACCACTTACTTGCTGCCGCGTTGCTTGGTGCTTATGCACAGTTCCCCAAGTTACCTCACCGCCCAGTGAATTTAGCTTTTCTTATTCATGGCTGTGTACAACTGTGGCGGTGACACGCTGGATGTGGGCACTAGTGTGTTTAACTTTCAAATTACTTTATTGCCCTCACTATACTTTGTAGATGAGACCATCTTTCACAACAAAATAAATAAATAAAATTGATATTTTAGAAAATGCTTAAATCTATACTAATATAAAAATAATATTTTTTATTCATAAACGGTCATTTTTTAGATTACTATACCAATTTTTTTTTGTTGTATCAATAATTCCTTTTAGTTATTTTATTTTTTGAAATATGGTGTGTCAAATTATATATTTTATTTTTATTTATAATATATTTTAAATTGTTAAAGATTATTTATAATATACACGCAAGAACAACACATCACTACAACTAGTATCCTAAATTAGAATAGGAATATTGGAGTAGGAAACATGAAATATTCTAGTTTCCAAGTAAAATAAAATGATGCAGTGTTTTACGCAATTGACATTCTATTGTGTGATGTATTATTTGTTTGTCTTTTTATAACTTCATGATTTCATTTTGCAAAAAATATTTATACGATTTACACAGGAGATCCTCATTTGCAATTAATGTGTGACGGATGCCAACATCATAAGGGGTATGTTTAAGACAAAATTATTAAATTTAAACTCATAACGAACAATAGCTCCATCAATAAAACACCAGTAGCATCACAGAACACTCTCCGCTATCTTTAATAGTTTTTTCTTTATTTTTTAATTTTATGCATTTTTTCACTCTAGTACAATATTATGTCATTACTTTTTTTTTTTATCACTATATTTTCATAAAAAATCTAATTGATGTAGGTCGCGCAAAATCCGGATCGGGTCGCAAAATTGGTTCCCAAGGTCGGGTCACTGGATTCTTCTTTCGAGCTACCTATTAGTGGATTCTGAGAACAAAGCAAACGTGAGACTAGCCGAGTAGCCCTTGGCGATGGCCCTCCGATGCTTAAGTTAAAAAAGTGGGGTCGAAAAGATGTGATCGAAAATAAGTTACGGTCGAATTAGATCAGAAAATGGCGATAAAATAGCAATAAAAACAGTTTTGAATAATCATAAATGAGACTATTTATAGTTGTACGGTACCGTCTGGGAGAGCGACACGTGTCTCCGCTGAGATGCTGCCACGTCACCCAATCCAAGGGCCCTCCATAGAAATGACTTTCAACCTGGTCAAAATTAGTCAAACTTGGTCAAAATAGTCAACCATGGACATATAAATACCTTAAAAAGCAGGGGTATTTAAGTAATTTAATAATCTCCCTCATCACTAATATTAATTTATTTATATATATATTATTAAATAAGAAAAGACTATAAATACTATATTTTAAATAATATTACAAAATTAGGCAGACAAGTAAAGTAAACGTGCTACGAATTAATAGTGGATAGAATTATTTCCCCCAAGGATATTTTTGTCCTACCAACAACAAGCGGAGTGGCAGCCATTCTTTGCAAGTCAATAAACACCAACTGGCGCCGTACTGATCCACACACACACCCATCCCTTTCAGGTCTAAGTGAAACAAAAAAAAGAAAAAAAAGAAGGAAAAACCTGGAAACAGAGATTCTTGAATAGCTGGGGTTATAATAATTATTATTATGATATGAGAGTGAATAAATTAATAGTGGGAAAAAGTTAAAAATTATGGAAAGAATATAAAGGCCCTTAAAGTTAAAAAATTACAGTTTAGCAGAGAATCTCAATTTATTTTTCTCCTCTCTTTATGATTGATGATACACGCACATATGTATACAGTTGTATATACGTGTCATCAATGATTACAGCTATACATACATACAAATTGGAGAGTTGAGGCCGCTGGTTCTGCTCTTTTGCTGCTTCCCTCAGGTGGGCGTGTATCTTTCTTGATGATTATTGCTTAATTGTTTGAGTTTTTCGTTGTTGTTGTTTTTCTTTTCTTTTTGCGTTGTAATTGTCGCGAATCGTGTGAATTTTTCTTTGTTTGATTTGGGGTACGTTGCATTTTGATTTTGGTTGATAAAGGGCTGAAGGGCTCGTTGAGATCGCGTGTTTGGATGTTGTTTGAGATCTGAAGTGAAATGGGATGTTATTTGGAAGGGCGAGATTTCATTGTTTTTTGTTTGCTGTGGTTTTTGTTTGTGGTGATGAGTGGGTGTAGAGATGAGGATAAGTGGAGGAGATGGATAAGCCCATTTCATTTTCTTTTGATTCTGAGTTGGGGAAAATTGTTTGGAATCTACATGAGAGGTGGATGATTATTGGGTTCTCAAGTTTACTGATGGTTGAGAATGGGTTGGCAAAAGAGACTTCCATTTAATGCCTCTGTGTGTGTGTGTGTGTGTGTGCTGTTTCCTCTAGGTTTTCTTGGTTGTGATCTTGCTCTGATAAGTTGTTTGCGGACCATTTCTAGTTCTCTTGAAGGAGTCACATGGTGAAAGTTGGAAAGAATAGATTGACAGACACCGTGTTCTTTTAAATCATGGTTGATTATTTGGCATACCACATTCAACAGGTTGAAATACTTAAATTTTATTTGAAGCATCTTTTTAGTCCGAATATGGTTTCTTGGGGCTCAAAGTAGTTGTTTCTTGTGGATGTTTTTCTATGTCCCTGCATATGTTTGCATGACTATTGTGGGGACAAACTTTGCTCAAGGTGGTGAGTTGGTGAGATATATTTCTTAAATGAAAAAAATTGTTTGTCTATCTTGTATGAGCTCAACGGTTTGCCAATATTTACTTCTTTCTCCAAAGAAAAGAAATACAGTTCTTTGTTATTACATGTTTTATTGCAAAATTTATAATGCACATCGAGTATATAAGAAGGAATCAGGTGTGCCATATCAGTATAATTGATGTTAATGGAGGACTTTGGGCAATGGGGTTTTGATATTACATGTTGAATGTGGAATATAAGTGATGACTGATAGATGTGCAAGCTGTTGATTGGTAGCCTTGATTTGTTTGTGTTTTATGTTAGACCACCACAAAGGTTTTCTTTGGGCCTTGATGATGTTTGTTCTTCATCCTTGCAGGAGGGGTCATAAATATGGCTTCTGAACTTGTTAGTGCGGCAACTAGCGACAAACTTACTGAAATGGACTGGACCAAGAACATTGAAATTTGTGAACTAGTTGCACGTGATCACAGGTAACTTTACTACCTTCACCAAATGTTGATGTAGAGTTCTCTTAGGGTTAGTTTTGGTACTTTCTTGTCCTGATTTCATATTTCCGCTGGAGGTTTTATATAAAAGTCCTAGTTTCTTCTTGCTCTTAAATTATTCTTTAGTTTTTGATGGGTGACTGCTAAATACCGGTACCTTCAATACCTAGAAGTTGAAAATTTATTCGTCAATTCACTTTTTACATTTTGACGATTATATAAGTTTCGAGTAAATTCTTACCAGAGTATAAAGATTAATGTTTCTATCTGAAGCATTTTTATGTAATAAAGATGACCAGTGTCGTATAATTTTGACAGAAATCATGTGTCTTAATGCTGTCAAAGCTACATCTTTATCTGTAGTTTTTGTGTTTATACAGACAAGCTAAAGATGTTGTAAAAGCTATTAAAAAACGCCTGGGAAGCAAAAACTCAAACACTCAACTCTATGCGGTACTGGTAAGCTCTTATATTTCTACTTAATTTGGTCTGTCTTTACTTTTACTGGCACTGGATGATTTTTCTCTTGGGCTCATAAGCAGAGCTAATATGATTTCTTCCGGTTGCTTTAAACCATTGCCTTGACAGTTGCTGGAGATGCTTATGAATAATATTGGAGAACCTGTACACAAGCAGGTTATAGACACTGGAGTTCTGCCCATACTTGTGAAAATAGTTAAGAAAAAGGTGGGCACTTACCATTCTGTTTCCCTTTTGTGGCTGATTAAAGACATTGATAATGTTCCCTTCTCACTTACAGTCGGACCTTCCTGTTCGGGAAAAGATTTTTCTGCTATTAGATGCAGCTCAGACGTCAGTTGGTGGAGCTACCGGGAGGTTCCCCCAATATTATTCTTCATATTATGAATTGGTGGTGGGTATTGGTTGAAGAATGTGTGACTTGCCATGTTCGTACAACCATAAATAGAGTTAATATTGTCAAATTCAGTTGATTCCTTTCCTGTTAGGCTCTCCCTTTTTCTAGTGCGGCCAAAGTGAGTAGTGAATCTTAAGAATTAATGATTCAGTTTGTCATCCATGCTACTATTTTACACTTTTCGGAATATTTAACCAACGGGTACAGCCAGATACATCTTCACTTAGTTCAAGAATACTTTAATGCAGTGAAATCAAAACTAAGTACTGGATGATGTTGGAATATTATTACTTTGTTCTAATATGTTGCCTTTCTTTTGACTGTGAAGTTTTAGAAACTATAACAATCAAAATTTTACGATAAGTCTTGCTTTTGTACTTTGTCGTGCATTTTTCGAAAAAGATTATGGATGCCTGCTATCTTTTTGTCAAATTCGTGCTTCTTTTTAGAAATTTTTAACAAGTGGCAACATTATATACTATTTTCCAGAGTGCAGGAGTGCAGTTTCCTCAGAGACCTCGTGACACTCCAAAACCTGATTCTACGTCAAACACGAACGAGAATAGTGTACCTGGCAAGGAAGTCACTACCCTTCAACGCGTAAGAAATGTACCAGAAGCACAATCCCAGAATGTTTCGGATTCAAGGTATCAATTGTACTATGTGATATGCACAAATATAAATATTGAAGGAAAAAAATGTATTCTCTTTGCCTTTTGTTCTGCTCTTTTGTTTTCTTGGTTGTCCCTATACTGATCAAGTACCAATTTGATACAGTATTCTTCAGAAAGCTGGAACTGCATTGGAGGTACTAAGGGATGTCCTTAACACTATTGATACCCAGCATCCTGAGGTATTTACTCTTGTAATATTGTAACTTTCCTAACACAGAAGTATGATCATTTTATTGTAACTTGAATTTGTATATAAATTAGTTGGATAATTATATCAATCAGGAAGCTGGTTAATAGAGGAGAAAGAACACCCTAGAGTGTTTGCGTGCTGAGGCACTTGCCAACCAGTGAGCATATATATTATGAATACGGGAAAATCTTTGCAACATATGAGCAACAAGTGCAACAGTCAGTAAAATCCTGTCGGAAAATATGCAGAATATGGTCTCATATATGGATTTAAGATAGATAAGCCCCCATATATGATAACCATCTATGCTTGAAAATGCAGCCTATGGCAATGGACATCATATATTCAAGTTTGGAAAGGGTGGAAAATGGCATAGTGGGATGCGTTATGTTTTATACAGTTCAAAATGAATGCAGCTCGTGATTGATTTCCAGTTTAACTGCAATCCAGATTCATCAAATTTTCATTTTTATCTTGAGTAACAGTCCAACTTTTATTATTCTTCCAGGGAGCAAAGGATGAGTTTACACTAGATCTTGTGGAACAGTGTTCGTTTCAAAAGCAGCGAGTAATGCATCTGGCAGTTACTTCTCGGTGAGTGCTCCTTCTAGTTGTTACTATCAGTTTCAGTGGAATAATCTCACTGGCAGGGTGCACCATGCAACAACTTATCTGTCGCGTATGAGTTGTAGATGCCCCACCTCAAGTTAAATTATCCCACATTACTTACATCAGCTTCTATACCTGTTTAATTATCATCTCTGAAAGTACTCACAAGATTTGGCCAATTAAGGTTTCTGCGATTTGTGTCATTAAAATTTCAATCTTTCCCAATCTGATAGGGACGAAAAAGTCGTTTCAAGAGCAATTGAGCTCAATGAGCAGCTTGAAAGAGTGCTACGACGCCATGATGCTCTTCTTGCTGGTAGGACAATGTCCACATCAAATCACATTAACCATGAACAAGACGAGGAAGAGGAGGAGGAACAACTCTTTAGACGGTATGCATAAACATGCATAATATTAATGTAAACTACTGTGGTCAATTTCTTCGGAGGAACCTAATTAACTTTTAGAAAAAAGTATATCTAGAGTCACTTCATCTTATTGTTCTTCTATTTCTTGTAATTGCTGATGTGATTCTAGTTCACGTCCTGTCTAGCGGTGGCGCTAGGTGCAGCTGGAAATTTGGTTATGTTTATATTCCTGAGTGTTTCTGCCCAATGTAGCTACGTTCTGTTTTCACCAGGATAAGAAAAGGAAAAGCCTGTATACGTCCTGAAGACGAAGATCAGCAGATAGAACGACCGTGGGAATTGATGGGGCGCCCTGTTCCAGGAGAAATGTTGCATCGGCCACTCATACGGCCACTAACCGTGGAGCGTCAACGAGAGCCTATACCACCATCAAATATGGAGCCCAAGCAAGAACCCGTTAGGCCATTAACTCTGGAGTTGAATCAGCCAGCCAACACAGCCAAACCAGCTGTTGCAATTCCACCACCACCTGCCAAACATGTCGAGCGAGAGAAGTTCTTCCAGGAGAACAAGGCAGATGCCTCCACTCTTAACGGCCACATGAGAGGCGCAGCGGAAGCATCGATTTCAGTGACTGACTGAGCTAAGGCACTAGTGTTCCTGAAAGTGTTTCTCTCCCATTCTATGGTTTGATTGGGATGTTTTGGTGTTCATGTGGAGGTTTTGAGCTGATTTCCACCAGTGTGCATTGCAAATGCTGATCGCGTGTAGTATTTCGGAGCCGAATTCTTGAGCTAAAAACATATGGTTTTAGAGGCACATACTGATATATTAGAAAGTGTTTATGGTGGATTTGCAGTTGTATTTTAAAGTTGACTAGAAATTAGTATCTCAAACTTTGAGGCTTATAGTGAAAAGTTTAGCTTGGAATTTTCTTTGAAAGGTTGTTGCCTGACTGATTTCCCTCTATGTCCGGTTCTTGTCAATCTTTTGTTTGCATTTTGCTGTAGAGAAATTGCTTTCCCTTCGGTTTTTGAGCTAAGATATTTGATGCTGTGTGTAAATTAGTTCTCAACCCTATGCCTTATTAAGATGGTTGGAAGAAAAATCTACAATTAAATTTTGTTTCATTTCTGTTCATTTACATTTTCATTTTCAGTTTTCAGTTTTTGAAAAAGTGAGATGTTTGTCTATACATATTTTTACTGAAAATATAATAATTTGATATTACAGTTTTTGAAAAAGTGAGATGATGTTTTTACCGAATAGTAGGTACATTATTTCTATTGCAATAGTAGGCATTGATTTGATTTGATATATTTGATATTATTGATCATAATATGACTATTGTAATAGTTGGTTAGATATTGATATGAATGATTGTAATTAATGTATTTTAATTAATAATAATCAATCAGACTTACTTCAAAAAATATTGTAAGACGCCATAATTTGTAGTACCAAAATTCCAATTTTCTCTCTTTCTTTTTTATTTTACTCCCCCCATATGAAGGAGCCTGATTTAAGGACAAATAGTAATAAAAGTACTAAAAAATAACAAATATTATTACTATAGTATTTTTTGAAACTATTTTTTAATTTATGGTAGCAATATTGCAAGAAATCTTAAACTATGGTACTGAAATTGCAAATTTGTACAAGAAATAGGGGAGATTTTGGTAGAGCAGAGGATAACCCGCGAAACACGTGGCCAAGTGTCAATACACAAAACAGAAACACAGACACAGCCACTGTTGAGCTGACAAGAGAAGTCGAGTTCGGTTCTTTCTACTCAAAGTAACCTCAAGAGTAGATACATTATTATCTGCGGGAAATATGAGCCAGCCAATGAATGCGCGCATTCAAGCTCTTCCTCCATCTCTGTGAGGCCCCGCCCCCCCCTTTTCTTTTGTGTTTGTTTTGCTATCGCATTCCTGTTGTGTTGTTGAGCTGTGCTTGCAGTTTGTGAATTTTGTTTGCTTATCGGTTGTTTTGCTTCTTTGGAGCTTTTGCTTTGTTTGGTTATTAGTGTTTGAACGGGCGGATTTTGTTGTAGAAATGTTAAGTTCGCTTTTGATTTGGAGAGAGGAAAGAATTTAGGGTTTTATGGTTGCTGTTGGGAGGGAGTGGAAATTAGTGGGAGTGTATTTGTTAGCATTTTTTTGGGTGGGTGGGTGGGTGGGTTTCAATTCCTTATGGGCTATGGATGGGATTAATTTAGACTTAGGATTTGAATGGGTTTCCCTGGAGGATGACAACCAAGTTCTTTATTTGGGATGTGAGATTCAGTGGCAAGGTTAGTCATGGAAATGATTTCATGTAGGTTGATTCCATTTCGACCTTAGTTGCTAGTAATATTCATTGATGCTTGTCTTTGGAAAAGCTGATCATAAATATGGTACCAAAAAATGGACATGCTTTCACCTTTTTGTCCTAGCATGCTGCTTACAATGAGACAGGAAATCTGATTCAAGATGATTTTTGCAATTTTTTCTCATAGGCTGCAGCCACGAGCCAAGCTTTCTGCTCAGCGGATCTGTCCCTGCCTAAGGCTGCAATTGGAGGCTTTTGCACATTCTAAGCTGTTGAAAACTTCCCTTGTTTCAAGAGATTCATTTGGATGGTCCAAGACGCAATCTGTATTTGCGGAGCGATCAGTCAAGCATTCATCAGAATTAGGAGCACTGGTTACCTCTGGATCTCAAGAAGTCCCTGCCACTGCATTTGTTGATAATGACAAGATTGGAGTATTGTTGCTGAACCTTGGAGGCCCTGAGACTCTAGATGATGTACAGCCGTTCTTGTTTAATCTTTTTGCGGATCCAGTTAGTATCTTCGGGTTTTGTTTTCCCTTTTCTTTTTGACTGCTAAATCCCGTAGACTATGGTAATGGTTTACCTTTCTTTTTCTTTTTGTTTTTGTTTTTGTATATTGGGAAGTAGGACATTATTCGTCTGCCAAGATTGTTTCGCTTTCTACAAAAGCCTTTGGCACAATTTATATCTGTTGTTAGATCTCCGAAGAGCAAAGAGGGATATGCTTCAATTGGTGGTGGTTCTCCTCTGCGTCGAATCACTGATGCTCAGGCATGAACTTTTTCTTGTCATCAACTGTATCTCTTTATCTCAATTTTGATATTCTACAACTGCAATATGGTTTCTCATTAAGAAATAAAGCTGGAAAATCAAACAGGTACCATTTATTTTTGTAATATATTATCTAATCTTGGAATATTACATAAAAGCTGGTAGTTGATTGATGGCGAAATGAATTAGTATTGCTGTATAGAAGCATTTTGCTGTTTCTTTTGGGATTGGATTTAATTGAGCAGCCAGTTGTTCAACTTTTGTAACTTGTTGGATTTTTGATTGATGAGTCTGAACACTTGCTTTTTATTTGCCAACATTTGAACATCCTTAATTCTGCAACCTGCAGTGGAATATTCAGATGTGGACAAAATAATAAAGTTGTTAGTTTTCAATGATATCTTTCTTATATAATGTCTCCATTAAACTGGATCCAATTGCAACCATTAGGCTGAGGAGTTGAGAAAGGCACTATGCGACAAGAATGTTCCAGCAAAGGTGTATGTTGGTATGCGTTACTGGCATCCGTTCACTGAAGAAGCTATTGAACAGGTACTCTAACTCCCAGTGTGGTCTTATTATTCAGTAATGCTGATGATCATATTATCTTGCAATGCTTCTTACTGCAGCTAGCAGTGATGCACAATTTATGTTTTGAATTCCTCTGGGTGATGCCTTGGCCATGGACCTTCATCTCCTTCTTCAGCATGGAAATTATGTTTTCTAATGAAACTTGGAGGATAAATAAAGACAAGAAGAATTTGTTCCATACAGTTGATTTATCAGTTTGTTTTCTCACATATGTTTGTGTATTGGAAAGTTTTAGGAGGTAGGAAGAAAGTTACGAATCATGCACTCGACCTTTGGATCTTAATCTGTTTCTTATGGTAGTTCATATATTTGTTTTATCCTCCCTTTGTTGCTAAATTAAAGGGCTGCTTTGCCTTTCCTGGCAAATCTTCCATCGAAGCAATTAATTTATTGGTAATTTTAATTTTTGTGTTGGGAAACTTTATTAACTATTACTGCTATAATAATTTCACTGTGTTGTCAATATCTTTGTATAAATGTAAAGGTACAAAGAGGATGCTAAAGTTGTGACAAGGGAACTGTTGTTTGTTTCTATGTATTAGTTAGAGGACTATTCAGTCATCAACTTTTCCTCATTCAGTGCTTCTAAAAATTCCCATATTTAATTTGCTAATGCTTTTGATTTTTGTTTGCTTTTCATCTATTTAGATCAAACGAGATGGAATTACAAAGCTTGTTGTGCTTCCTCTGTACCCTCAGTTTTCAATCTCAACAAGTGGTTCAAGCCTTCGCTTACTGGAGAATATATTCAGGTGCACCTGTTTATATGTAGCACTTACATTATGGAGTCTGTAATGACTGTCAAAACCTGGGTTCATGCGGTAATCTGTTGAATATTAGGGAGGACGAATATCTTGTCAACATGCAGCACACTGTTATTCCTTCCTGGTACCAGCGGGAAGGATATATAAAAGCTATGGCAGATTTAATTGAAAAGGAGTTGGAAAAATTTGACTCCCCTCAGGAGGTAATCTCCAAAATGGAGATTTCATCTTCTATATTTCTTTCTTTCTCTCTCAGTGATTAAATTGTTATCGCAGTTTCCTACAAGTTGCTCACATGGTTGAAGGATATTCTGCTAAAATCCTAAACTTTTGGTTCGATTAAATAGTAATGCTCCATTGGTTACTGATATATGTTTAACACAGGTGATGATTTTCTTTAGTGCTCACGGGGTACCACTTGCGTATGTCGAGGAAGCTGGTGATCCGTACAAAGCTGAGATGGAGGAGTGCGTGGACTTGATCATGGAAGAACTGGAAAGGAGAACGATAAATAATGCATATACCCTTGCCTATCAGGTATTATATTTTACCATGTGTAGGTTATGAACGTAGTACACAACATGGATTAACCAACTCACGACTTGAGCTCTATTTCCAGCTTCCCAAAATAACTAATCATTGTTTAGTGACCTTGTTGGGATCTTATAATCTGGTTCAGATTCCTTTATCCTACACATATGGATCTTTGCCTATATTCTGCTCTATTGCCCTTGCCTTTACCGCTGCTTGCTACCACTTTACTCTCTCGACCTCTTCTCTTTAACCTGGCCAAATTTTGTCAAACCTAAACAAAATTATTTGTAGCATTGTAATTGTTTCTTGTCAAGTAGTCAGAGCTTATGATGAATGGAGATGATACATTATACCCGTACAAGGTTCTTTAGAAAAACCCGATTCCTTTATGGTGTTGCTAACTTCACTCATTGATAGCATGATTTGTATTTCCGTCCTCTGCCATTGGTACCATTGCAACAAATTGACTTCGTACTCTCTATATGTCACTTTATAATTTGTGAACTTCACATTCTTTAGTACTTGTACTTACTGATTTCCTTTCTTTTTTCTCTTTACCCTTTGGTAGTACTACTATACTGTTCGCTAAATTTGATTTGGTTGGCCTGATCTGGTACAGAGTAGAGTTGGACCAGTAGAATGGTTGAAACCCTACACAGATGAGACAATAATTGAGCTTGGTCGAAAAGGAGTAAAACGACTTCTAGCTGTCCCAATTAGGTAAAACTCAATTGTTGCCACCAGTTTGGTGATAATGTTTGAATTACTTTGTACAGTCTTTTTGATGATATTTTTCTTCATTTGCTATTTGGTGGGGATGGGGAATGGGAGTGGTTAATTTTCCTCCCTCTGCGTCATATAGCAGCGTCAATTATATACTGTGTTACAGAGTCAATTATATACTGTATTACTTACATGTTTTTCCATTAACTTCTTTTTATCACAGTTTTGTAAGTGAACATATTGAAACATTAGAGGAAATAGACGTTGAGTACAAAGAGTTGGCGCTAAAATCTGGCATTGAGCAATGGGGACGTGTTCCTGCACTTGGCTGTGAACCTACTTTCATTTCTGATTTGGCTGATGCAGTAATTGAAAGTCTTCCATATGTTGGAGCAATGGCTGTTTCAAACCTTGAAGCTCGACAGGTTAAGAATACTCAAATTTTAGTATTACTGGAGTGTTTAAGATGTCTGTATTTCTTGTTCATGATATACCAGAGCAACATTCAACTTGCTTTATTCGAAGTAGATGGCAATTATTAATTTCTTAGTAACGTTAATAATTTTGTTTTGTTGATTACTTGCTGAAGGCTGTAACATACATTTACGTGTGCTTGTGTGTATATTCTGGGTTCTGCATATCTTGCATTTCTGTCCTTGTTTGGTCTTTAGTTTTGGGAGGGGGCTGCAGTAATATGTTCCTGAATACTCCACCATTAGTGAAGGTATATGTACATTAGGCATTGCAAGGACTAGTAAAGTGCTTGTTTGAGTTTAGATGAGCATCTTTGTTTCCTTCCCTTCACCTGTCGCTGGCATACCACAGAAATACTATATGACATACTATTTTGAGCATAACCTTTTTCTTTATGTTATTAACTCTAGCTGTTGAAAGACAACTTGTCAATATGTACTAAACTATCCTCAAGAATAAAATTTGTTGCTCAACTCTCCTGTTTAGTTTATGTGTTTCTTTAACATTCTACTGCTTGTATGACTTTGTCAAAGCCTAATAGACATATATGGTGTGTCTTCTGCAGTCTCTAGTTCCACTTGGCAGTGTTGAGGAGCTTCTGGCCGCTTATGATTCACAACGTAGGGAGCTACCTCCTCCTGTCGTAGTTTGGGAATGGGGTTGGACAAAAAGTGCTGAAACATGGAACGGAAGAGCAGCGATGTTGGCTGTGCTCGTTCTTCTTGTACTTGAAGTGACAACCGGAGAAGGTTTTCTGCACCAGTGGGGTATATTGCCCTTGTTCCGATGACTGAACAATATCCCCAGTCTCCGTTCTCTCAACTTGTATACAATGCATTCTGACACATATATACTGCTCTACTAAATAGTTAGTAAAAATATTGGGAGGAAAGTTGAAGATATGATAGTTGACAAATGAGATAAAGATCTTCACATCAGCAGGCCACTGACATAGGCTGTCTGATTCCCTCAGAGGCTTCTGCTCCAATTTTAAGGGCTTTTGAAGTGCTTGGATACACTTACGGACTTTTAGCACTTGGTTTGAAATGAGTGGAAGATGAGGAGTTGGGGAAGATAAGGAAATGAGAAGTTTAGAGAGTTTTGTATTAGAATAAAAATGAAAAAAGATCACGGTTCAGTGATTTCGAGTGGAAGAGGAGTTGGCGAAGAGAGGGAAATGAGAAGGTGAGGGAGAATTTTGATTTAGAATAAAAATGAAAAACGATCCTGATTCAGAGATTATTACCTTCCACTATATTATTAAAGGTCTTTCTAGCATATCCTGTTTGCCATTTCCTTCTTTTGGTTCTAGGCCTGAATGTTAGATTGCTGTAAAGTTCATTGTTTCCCCCTTGTTCTTTTTTCTTCTTAAATTTTGATACCAAAAGAACAGAAATATTATACCTTTGTTTTCTTCTGTACTTGGCTTATATGTTTATGCTCTTGTATCAGCAGTACATAAGTTTGCAGGGAATGCAACACCCATGCTTGATTTTCTCATAATGGTTCTACTTCACTTTAATGAAAAATATGGATATGGTGGATGGATTTTGGACATCGATCCGTTATTGATTTATTGTGTTACTTTTTTTTTTTTAATCTTTTGTTGTATTCAGTTATCAATCTTCTACCGTTTTGCTGCCATTCTTCTTTATTTGCACATCTGTGAAATTGCAGAGTAAAATGGTGACGACTCCTGTGGTATTGCTATATATGTATACCTACTACCATTGGTGACACGTTTGACTTCACTACTCCAACATTACAACCTGCAGCTTCTGCTTCTGTATGTTTTGCTTTCACGATCTTCATAGCTCTCAACCGTCAAGCAGTCTTTGAGCTATAACATTGGTATCTATCAATCTTGAACAATAGTTAAATCTCAGTCATCCTTTCTCTGCAAATTTTCATCTTGTATTAGGGTATCCCAGTGCAACATGTATCCAGCATATTTATTTAGATATATTCATACAGAGCTACCGTTTCATTTTCAACATAGATAGGATGATATCATTATTACACAAGAATGAAATCTTACACAGCCACAGGTGAATGCATACAAATTACATAATCTACAGTAAATAACTCATTGATTTGGCTGCTGAATCCAAGAACTAACATGTACTAGTTGACACAAAACTCCCAACTTGCATGATCTTCCTTCACTTGCATATCATACTCATAATCTTCTTCTTCTTGTCAACTGGTTCTTCATCTTCTTTGCTTTCTTTGTCCTCTCCTCCTCCCCATCCGAAGCCAGGGACGGGCCTGGCCGACTGAGGGGGCTTTCTGGCTTCAAGTACAATTTTAATAATCTCATCAATGCTCTAAGACGAAAATCTCAGGTTATCTTTCTTGTAGTGCTCTGTTTGATTGGTTTATGTAAGTTCCTTGGACAAGTTCTTCACGAACAACCTATGTAAGTTCTTCACGAATATAGGTTGATGATTGTCCGACTGGATTTGGGCTGAAATTTTAAAAAATCATAAATATTAAGTTAGACCAAAAGATTACCAAGTATAAGACTCTCAACAAAAAAAGAGACATACTCTTGAAGGATTAGCAACAAAAATATGGGAGAGAAGGTGCCTACTGCCTGCAGTCTTGAGAGATATGGACACGACACGAGATCTTGTACTGAGCAGCCATTATTCCCTGCAGAATGGATCATGGGTTCTAACTTATAAGATATGTGGGATTATATGATGTTTTAAAAATGTACTTAGAACGAGCGAACGTATATATACTTTGAAAAGTATTTTTTCTGAAATTTTTAGAATTATTTAAATTTTCAAAAAGATAAATTTCCACTAAGAGTGTAACCCCCTTTTCAATTCATTTCAAGCCATTACTCATATCCATAGTCATCACCATTATCTTGTCATGATAACAAGTGGCTATCTATATAGGGGGGAATATGTGACTTACCCTTATAATCATAATTTTTTTTGGTTATTTTCCACTAATTTTATTTAAATATTTATAAAATATGTTATTATAATTAATTACATTAAAACTAAAATTCAAGACATATGTGACCATAATGTTCAATACCACGATTTTGGTTGATAATATTTACAAATTCTTCTGGACAAAATTTATAAATAGTAGAAATTAAAAAATCGTAGAACGTAAACATTAGGAATAAAAAAAATGAATAAGCGAGTATATAGGGACCAAAATATAATTTACCCTTTTTATTCCTATTATAATTTTTCATTTTCAAAAAATTCCTGGATAGGGCTTAGGTTTGCAGCATTTCTGCTCAACCCCCCAACCCAAAAACCCCTAAACCCCCAATCTGAGAGCACAATCAACCCTAGTTACAGAATTCCATCAAAATTTGCTAATGCTTCAAGATTTTCTTCCTCCTGGAGCTAGCCATCTTCGTAAGTTCAATCTTCTTAATTTCCCTTTTGCCCATCTCTTCTGTCGCCAGAAGTTGCACATTTTTATCTATGCTTGATTGAAAGTTCAAGTTTTTGTTTCATTTTTCTGTTCTTACTCGAATCTATTCATAATACGAACAGTTAAATGCATCGGACTGCTATCGTGTTGAGCCACAGAACACTCAGAAACAGAGCTACAGCTTTATTGCAGAACGCAAACATATTACACAACTCTCAATTGAATAATAGTGCCAAGCCAGTAAATGAAAATGGTTTTTTTCCACTCAGAGCACTTTTTTACAGCACTTATACGTTTACTAGGCGAGTTCCTGACCCGAATGATCCGGCCACCTTGATGAAGGAGGACGGCGTCGCTGTTTGTTCACAAATGTGGATAGAGAATTTCCAGGAGCCGGAGAAAACTGTTGGTAATTTGACCAACTATTTGAGGAGGTTTGAGTTGTGGGTGTTGGCATACCAGAAGGTTTGCACCGACGAGACAGGCGCATACCTGCCCCGTAGCTCCATTACCCGTCCTGCGCTTGAGGACTTGTTGGCACTTAGGAATGCTGTTCTTGATGGCAGGTTTAAGTGGGGAGCTAGGTTAGAGTTTTTCATTAGGTCTCCCAAGGACAAAACGGAATATGAGTCATTATCAAAGAGGAAGATTAGGGCAATTTTGACAACTACACAGCCGGCGCCTTTCCAGGATAAGATTGTTCAGGAGGTGTTACTGATGATTTTGGAGCCCATTTATGAAGCAAGGTTTTCACAGAAGTCATTTGCATTTAGGCCAGGAAGGAATGCCCATACGGTGTTGAGGGTGATCAGAAGGAGTTTTGCAGGGTACTTGTGGTATATAAAGGGAGATTTGAGTACGGTGTTGGATGGTATGAAGGTTGGGATGGTGGTTAGTGCTCTGATGAGGGATGTTAGGGATAAGAAGGTGATTGATTTGATAAAGGCTGCATTAACCACACCAGTGATCACGAGTAGGGTTGATGATGGAGAGAAGAAAAAGAAGAAGAAACGGAAGTATCAAAAGAAGAGAGTTCTTGCAGAAGATGAACCGAAGCCAGATCCTTATTGGCTGGAAACATTTTTTGGGTTTGCACCAGAGGAAGCTGAAACACATCCTTCATGGGGTCATTGTGGAATCCTTAGTCCTCTTTTGGCTAACATATGCCTGGACGAATTGGACCGATGGATGGAAGATAAAATTAAGGAATTCTATAGGCCATCTACAAGTGATGTCATATGGAATAGTCCTGATGGGGAGGCAGAACAAGGAAATACATCTTGGCCGGAATTTGTGCCCACAAGTGGTCCTGATAAGACTAGGAAAATTGACTACATACGCTACGGTGGTCATATCTTGATTGGAGTTAGAGGACCAAGGGCAGATGCAGCAACTCTGAGAAAGCAGTTGATAGAATTCTGTGACCAGAAGTATATGCTAAAACTTGACAATGAGAGCCTCCCTATTGAACACATAACTAAAGGCATAATGTTTCTTGACCATGTATTATGCCGAAGAGTTGTGTATCCTACTCTGCGATATACCGCTACTGGCGGGAAAATTATCAGTGAGAAGGGTGTGGGGACACTATTGTCTGTCACAGCTAGCTTGAAGCAGTGCATTAAACAGTTTAGGAAGTTGAACTTTCTGAAGGGAGATAGGGATCCAGACCCACAACCTTGTTTCAGAATGTTCCATGCTACCCAGGCTCACACAAATGCCCAAATGAATAAGCTGTTGTCAACAATGGTTGAGTGGTACCGATATGCTGATAACAGGAAGAAAATAGTTAATTTTTGTTCATACATCATTAGAGGCTCACTTGCAAAGCTCTATGCCGCAAAGTACAAGCTGAGGTCACGAGCAAAAGTTTACAAGATTGGGGCTCGGAATTTGAGTCGTCCTCTTAAGGAAAAGAAAGGGCAATCACCAGAGTATCATAATTTGTTGAGAATGGGTCTCGTGGAATCAATTGATGGACTCCTATATACCCGAATGTCTCTTGTACCTGAAACGGACTACTCTCCTTTCCCGGCAGGATGGAGACCGGATCATGAGAAAGCATTACTGGAATATATAAGGCTTGAGGACTCAAAAACTCTTGAGGAGGAACGCAACTGCCTTAAAGAACAAGGCCTGATTTCACCTCAGGATTACATTTCAATGCTA